>NC_142462.1:86932415-87083930 GCF_049115385.1 Moschus berezovskii
ATTTCTGTAGCATCAGTAGTGTTCTCACTACTTTCTTTTCTGATTTTAGTAGTTTGAGTCTTGTTTGTTTTCTTAGTCCGTGTAGCTAAAGGTTTGTCAATTTTGCTAATCTTCTCAAAGAACCAATTTTTGGTGTCATTGATTTTCTCTATTGTTTTTATATTCTCATTTTCATTTATCCGTGATCTAATCTTTATTGTCTTCTCTCTTCTAGCTTTGAGTTTGTTCTTTATCAAGTTCCTTAGGTTGTTGATTTGAAATCTTTCTTATTTTTTAATAGCTATAAATTTTATAGCTATATATATTATATATATAAATTGTATAGCTATAAATTTTCCCCTTAACACTGCTTTTGATAAGTCCCATAAGTTACAGTATGCCATGTTTTCATTTTTATTTATCTCGGAGTATTTGCTAATTTCTCTTATATTTTCTTCTTTGATCCATTGGGTGTTTGTATGTATATTGTTTAATTCCTACAACTTTGTGAATTTTCCAGTTTTCTTTTTGTTATTAATTTCTAATTCCATCCGTTGTGGTCAGAGAAGATACTTTGTATGATATCTATATTTTCAAAACTATTGAGACTTAATTTGCAGCCTAACATGTGATCTATCCTGAAAAATGTCCAACGTGCATTTGAGAAGAAGGTGTAGTCCCTTGTAGAGTGCTCTGTGCATGTCTGTTAGATCAGTTGGTTTACTGTATTAAGTCCTCTATTTCCTTCCTTATATTCTGTCTTTTTTTTTTTAGACATTATTATGAGTGGGGCATTGAAGTCTTCAACTACTATTGTAGAACTGTCTATTTCTTCTTTCAATTTTGTCAGTTTTTGCTTCATATATTTTGATGTTCTATATTAAAATGTGTATATGTCTATAATTGTTAAGTCTTCTTTCTTGATTAAATCTTTTATGAATATATAATGTGCTTGTCACATAATCTTTTTGGATTTAACGTTGATTTTGTCTGGTATTATTATAGCCATATCTGCTCTCTTTTGGTTACTGGATTATCTTTTCCCATCCTTTCTCTTTCAGCATGTTTGAGTCTTTGGATCTCAGGTGCATCTCCTATAGACAGCATAGAGTTGCATCATGTTTTTAATTTATTCTGCCAGTATGAGTCTTTTGACTGGAGAGTTTAATCTATTTACATTTAAAGTAATTACTGATAACAAAGCTCTTCTGTCACTTGCTAGTTGTTTTCTATATACCTTTTTTGTCTCTCATTTCCTGCATTACTATCTTCTTATGTGTCTAGTTGATAGTAAAATGCTTACATTTCTATCTCATTTCCTTTGTGCATATTCTATAGCTATTTTCTTTGTGGCCACCAAAGAAGATTATATTTAACATCCTAAAGTTATAACATAATTTTAATTTACTCTAGCTTCACTTCAATAACATGCAAAATCTCTGTTCCTTTATAGCTCTTTCCCCACCTCCTTCAGCTGTTGATGTTGCACATTTACATCTTACACATTGTGTGCCCCAAAACATAAACGAATAACTATTTTAAATCATGTAGAAAACAAAAAGTGCAGTTACAAACCATTGTTGCAATGATACAGCTTTTATAATTGCCCATGTGCCTTTACTGAAATCATTATTTCTCCATACAGTTTTGAGTTACTATTGAGTGTCCTCATTTCACCTTGCAGGAGTCCCTTGAGCATTTCTTGCATGGCAGATCTAATAGTTACAAACTCCCTCAATTTTTGTTTATCTGGGATTATCTTAATTCTCCCCTCAACTTTGAAGGACAGTTTTGCCACATTTAGGATTCTGATTGATATGCTTTCCTTTTAGCACTTTGGATATATCAGCCCACTTCTGGCCTTCAAGTTTTCTGAAGAGAAATTTGATGATAATCTTTTTGAATATACTTGTATGTGATGATTTTCTCCTCTCTTTGCTTCTTTTAAGATCATTTCTTTGAGGGCAGGATGATATGGGAGAATGGCATTGAAACATGTAAAATATCATATGTGAAACGAATCACCAGTCCAGGTTTGATGCATGATACAGGGTGCTCAGGGCTGGTGCACTGGGATGACCCAGAGGGATGGGATGGGGGAGGGTGGTGGGAGGGGGCTTCAGGATGGGGAACACATGTACACTCATGGCGGATTCAAGTCAATGTATGGCAAAACCAATACAATATTGTAAAGTAAAATAAATTAATTAAAAAATATTTTTTGAAAAAAGATCATTTCTTTGGCTTTTGTAAGTTTGACTATATGTATCTTGGTATGGATATCTGAGTTCATCTTATTTGGAGTTGGTCAAATTTATTGGATGTTTATGTTCGTGTATTTGACCACGTTTGGGCATTTTTCAGTCACTGTTTCTACAAATATTCTCTTTGCCCCCTTCTGTTCTTCTTGGTCTCTCATATGCTCATATTGTTCTGCTTGATGTCCTGTAGATCCCTTAAGCTATGTTCATTTTTCATTTATTTTCTTTCTGTTCCTCATAGTTGATAACTGTAATTGTCCTATTAAGTTACTGATTGTTTCTTCAGGCTGCTCAAGTCTGCCTTTGAATCACTCTTGTTAATTTTTCATTTCAGTTACTGTACTTTTCAATTCCAGAATTTCTTTTTTACTTCATCTTAGGCTTTCTATGTATTGGTATTTCCGTTTTGCTCACACATTGTTTTCTTGACATTTCCCACATCTCTCTCTAGTTCTTTGAGCATCTGTCAGACAGTTATTTTAAAGATTTGTCTAGTATATCTGCCATTAGTTCTTTTTCAGGGACGGTTTCTGTTGATTTCTTTTCTTTGAATGGACTATACTTTCTCTGTATGCCTTGTTGTGTGTGTGTGTGTGTAACACTGATCATTTGAATCTAATAATGTGGTAATGCTGGAAATCAGATCTTCCCCTTTCCCCAGGGTTTACTGATTTCTGTTGTTTTTGTTTTTATTGATTGTTGTAGGTTACTTGTGTGATGAGGATCAGCCTAATGTGTAAATTTAAGGTTTTCTCTGGTCTTTTGTGAGACTTTTCCTGGGTATGTGTGGTCACTGTCCAATTCCCCCCTTACATACAGTTGTTTTTTATGTCCTAGTCTTTAATGTCTGGCCCCCAAAGGGGGAAAAAGCAGAAGAGGAAGGAGAGGTGGGGAGGGAAGGGCCCTTTTAATCCTCTGTAGGTCACTTCAGTTGGGGAGGAAGGACTTGCACCAATGAAGGGAGGTGCAACTACGGCTGCCCCCCTCTTTGATTGTGCCTCTGTGATCATAAGCAGTAATCTGTGCTCAGAGACAGATATTCAGAGGACAGGCTCCTGCTTCCTGCAAGCTCTGTATAAGCCATTCCAGGAACATGTGCACAGCTGTCTGCCATGCAGCTGGGGATGGAGGATGGGGAGCTGCTACTGTGCTAACAGTTGAAATTGACTGAAATTAACCATGATTTACTGTCCAGATCTTCCCCTGGAAGTTGAAAGCCTTCAGCAGACTCCAGAGTCCCAAAATTATTACCTCAGACAGATTCTGACAGTGCAGTTGTTGTCTAGATAGGGAGAGAGATTCTTGATGTGTCCTATTCTTTCCATAATCAGGACTGCGACCTGTTAGGTTGACTGGCATTTCCCTCAACAAACAGTTTTCAAACTTTACCCTGTGTTGTGTCTGACTCTTTGCGACCCTATGGCCTGTAGCTCACCAAGCTTCTCTGTCCATGGGATTATCGAGGCAAGAATACTGGAGTGGGTTGTCATGCCCTCCTCCAGGGCATCTTCCAGACCCAGAGATCAAACCTGCCCACACTTTATCCTTTGACCTGACAAACCTGCTTAACCAAGTGAGAAGAGAGAAAACAAGTCTTTATCTTGCCTTTAAATTCCCCTGTCTCCTAAGCGCCATACTCTTCTCTTTCACAGTCCACTTAATATTTCTCCTTGGATGTCTGAAATACATTTCCATCTTAACATGCACAGATCTGTGCCCCTGATTTTTCCTCACAAATTTCCTCTTCCCATACTTTACCAGCTCTGTCTTTCCAGCTGTTCGGGCCCAAAACTTAGTGTTGCCTTTGATTTATCTTTCTCTCACATCCCACATCTGTGGGCCAGGATTCTGTTGGGTGGACCCTCCTAGCGCATACAGTCTGACTACTTCTTACCATACCTCCCTCTCTGACCTGAGTCACTGAAATCTTCTTCCTGGCCTTCCTGCAGTTTATCCTCACATAGTATCCAGAGTGACCTTGAAAAAAATAAAAGATTACGTTCCTCCTCTTCCCAAACCTTCCAGTGGTTTCCCATTTAATTCAGAGTAAAAGTCAAACCCCTCAAGGCCCTAGATGATCTTTTCCTGGTACTTCAGTGACCTCAAACACTACAACCCTTTTTGGCTAATTCAGTTACTCTGGCCTTCTTGCCATTCCTTGAAAAGGCAGGCAGGCTTCTGCCATAGGGCCTTGACGTTGTGTTGTCCCTCTCTGGAATGCATGACTAATTCCCATTTCCTGATCTTTGCTTAAATTCTATCTCAGTGAGAAATATCCCTACCACCTTACTCAAAATTATCATCTCCCTGCTCCTAGTTTCTTAATTTGCTTATTTCTTCTCATAGCATTTATCATCTTCTAATATACTCTATTATTTATTTATTTACTCTGCTTATTGTTTATTATCCGTCTCTTCCATTCACCTACTCTTGCTTCTTGGGCCATGATATGTCCTTTCTTGAAAAAAAAAAAGTTAACTGCCATGAGAAGGATGCTGTAGCTTCACAGGCAAGGCCTAGATCATAAGCCAAAACCCTGGGGTCTGAATGTGAGATAATTTTAAATAAACTGCATGGAGAAGAGGTGGTTCCCCATAAGGAAATGCTGTGTTCTGCTATCAGGAGAAGAGATGCTGGCTAGGCAAAAGCCACAAGATGTTCACTTGCTGAGTCAGACTAGCTCACCCAGAGAAACTTTGGGAAAGTCTATGAAAGGGGCCACACGTGTCCTCAACTGTAGGGTGTAAGGATGAGGCTGCTATCTACTAAAAAAATGCAAAATGTGCGAGTTGCAAGTCAAATTGTATTGGAGGCCATATGAGGATTGCAGCCTGGGAGACAGCACCTCAGATAGCTCTGAGAAACTGCTCCCAAGAGGTAGAGGGCAGGGGGGACAGTGCATGTGTGATTTTGGTAAAGGGGGAGTACATTTGCAATCAAGCACATATTTTTTTTTGTAGAAAATTTCTGCTGATCTTGTGAAACTTCTTCTAGACACAAGAAACAATTGTTACACAAGAAGGATCTTAGTGCTTTTCTAGATATGAGGAGATGTCAGAATTGGGCTCATAAAATCAGCTCCCACGAATATCTAACGATATGAGGACCTGCCTTGCCAGTTTTCCCAGAACACAGAGTGCCTCATTTCTGCTCTCCATTCTGTACTCCTTCAGGGGGTGTTGGAGGTTAGCAGCTGCAGCAGCACATGATTTAATCCTTGTAGAGGTAGATGGCAAGTGCCAATTTGTAGTTGATACTGCCAAAGCCCTTTCTTGTAGTAATGTGTCATGAATGTGTTGTTTATCTTAATCCTTGTGTAGTTCGATTTTATGTTCATTTTCTACTTTTATGAGTAAGAACTTCCCATTAGAAAAAGTAACCTTCTCCAACCTGAAGGAGTTTGTGAAGGTTGAGGGTGGGGAACAGTAACAGGCGGCCTCGGGCCACAAGCAGCAGGAAGTCCCCATTCAGACAGCATTAAACAAGGGGCTGTGTTAGGGCTCCAACTCCATTTCTCTGTTATTCTGTTTGCTCTTCCCCCCTCCCCCCATGGGTGACAGGTTTTGTATAGATTTTGATTAGGAAATCAAGATACACTAGATGTGAAATTCTAGGACCAGATCTCCAAGGATATAAGAAGGCATCAAAGGGGAGGGATGATTTGGTCATGAAATCTCTGATGGGTTCTTGCTGTGCTGTGAATTCCCCTTCTCCCCATTTGAGGGAAACTGCAGCCAGCATCATTCCTCCAGGCTTCCAGAAGACCACTTGGAGAACTTGATAAGTGTGTCAGCATACTTGAAGAACCCTCTGGACTGTCATCTACTCTCAGCTGGGAAAGACAGGCTGCAGCCAGCTGGGGAAGCAGAGCCAGCAGCATGCTGCTTGGCTGGCACTGGTCAGCGTGCACAGAGGGTCCATTTATAGGATACATTTGTGTTTCTCATGGTCAGGTGTAAGCCATGCAGAACAGACAGGCCTTTTGGGTCCAGTCCAATAAAGCCACCTAGAGGGGCAGAGGGATGCTCTGAAGAAGGATCCTATCCCACCAGGAGAAGACAGAGACTTCAGGAGAATACCATCAGGTAGACACCAACCAGAAAATACCCGGGATATCGGGCAGCTAAGCAACAATCAGAACATTTTGGAACTAAACAGACTTACTTAGGTCACTGCCACAGAAAAATGGATACAAGACCTGCATTTGACCTTGTGAGGTCTATAAGATAATGGGCCCTGAGAAAAACTGCATTCCTATATGTAGCCAAGCCAAGAATATAGGTGAAAGGGGAAAGAAACTAAGCAAAAGGGGCATTACACCAAAACCTGAGATGAAACACCATATTTTAATATATGTTACCACTCTTTTGCTAATAAATACATGATTTAAATAGTGCCATGACAGTTCTGTTTAGACCATATAGGGTTAAAGGAGGAGCTAATGATGTAAGCCTTGACATCTACCCAGGAACGAAAAAGAAGGTGGTTTTCTCCCCTCCCCACTTTTTCCTTGCTTATAAAAATGCAGCCCTAGTTGTTCTCAGGCTGCGCTTCCTTGCCTGCTTATTGTGTCTCTCACAAACGTCCTATGCTAATAAACTCACTCTTTCCTGTCACTTAGCCCCACTCTGAATTCTTTTTGGTCTCAGGTTCGAGACCAAAGGACCTGACTATCAGTAAGTCCTGACACCAGGTGAGCAGTTTTAATTAAAAGACAGTGAGTTCAAGTCCCCTTCTAAGTCAGGGATTGTGGATTCAAGTCCCAATCTGCAGTGCAGCTGCGTCTGAGTCCCATCCTGTGGGTTCGAATCCCAGCCTGAGGTTTGGCTGGGTTCAAGTACCATCTGAGGAGGAGTGTGGTTTCAACAGTACATCTGCTTAGGGCAGGAGAATTGCTGGAGAGAGGTCCTTGGTGACAGGTACCTCCAAAGAGTTTGTAAAAATGCCAGTCCAAAGTTAAGATCATATATGTATTTCTTAGGTGGCACTAGTGGTAAAGAACCCGTCTGCAATGCAGGAGACTTATATAAGAGATGCAGGTTTGATCCTTGGTTCAGGAAGATCTCCTGGAGGAGGGGATGGCAATCCACTCTAGTATTCTTGCCTGGAGAATTCCATGGACAGAGGAGCCTGGTGGGCTACAGTCCATAGGGCTGCACAGAGTCAGACACAACTGAAGCAACTGAGCATGCGCACATGCATGTTTATCTCAAAATCTTATAATAGGAACTGTTACCTAGGTTCCATTTATTACTCCTTGCCAGTCAGAACCATTTCAGGATCTCCCTCACAGAATCAGCGAGTTGCTTATAAATTCATTTGGCTTTATTGCAGAAAGTCTGCTAGTGAGAGGTATTTTTCTCCCTGTGTTTTGTTCCATCCAAATATCAAGCCCTATTTGATCTTAAGACCCAAGAGATTCTGATTTCTACTTATGGTCTCTTAACAGAAATGCAGAATCAAGCTCCAGTTCCCTAGCCCCAAGCCCTCTGAGTGCAATTTTAAGGCTTTATATTGCTCTGTGGTTAGAATTAGTCTCAAGGCTCCATCTAACTCCATAACTGGCTAGAAACTATGGGGCACTAAATGGAATGTCTGGAGGGTCTTACTGTCTCTGCCACTTAAGGGCATAGAGGGGTTCATCATTTTGTAATTACTTATTGAGCACATGCTCTATGAGCACTGGTATAAGGTACTGGGGAAACACGTTAAAGAAACAGTCCTAGACGGCATTACTTGGAGGACATTGTAGTTTTAGAAGAATCTCAGGCAGAAACAGGAGAGTATCCCGCATGCCTTGGTCTCTTTATGAAATCCTCTGAGATACCACCTGAAGACGGGGGCACTGCACAGGGTCTTGCGTGTGTTAGATAGGCATGGTCAACTAGAAAAAAACGGAGAGTAAATGCAAATGTGACCTTATTTATACACAGGCAGGGGAAGTTTCAGAACACCAGAAATATATCTACATATTCTAAAATTTTTAATGTAAAATTTGAATATGTAGAAATATATCTATATATTCTAAATTTTTGAAGGGATTACTATATTTTCTATTGTATCAGAAAAAATCCTCATGTCCATCTGGATCAACTTTAAGATCTGGAGGGACTCCTCCCTTCCCAGGAGATACTGCTTAGGAAAACCTACCTCCAGTTTGTAAATGGAAGCAGTGGCTAAAGTTGCCTACCCAGAAAACTAGTTCAGCTTCTGCTCTATCAATTTACCTCTCCATCCCCTCCATCTTCCTCCATAACCTGCACTGGGATTTCTTTATTGACTCCTTTTACCGACCCACATTTTCTTTACTCTGTGCAAAAGATACTTCAGTTCAGTTCAGTTCAGTTCAGTCGCTCAGTCGTGTCCGACTCTTTGCGACCCCATGAATCACAGCACGCCAGGCCTCCCTGTCCATCACCAACTCCCGGAGTTCACTCAAACTCATGTCCATCGAGTCGGTGATGCCATCCAGCCATCTCATTCTCTGTCGTCCCCGTCTCCTCCTACCCCCAATCCCTCCTAGCATCAGACTCTTTTCCACTGAGTCAACTCGTCGCATGAGGTGGCCAAAATATTGGAGCTTCAGCTTTAGCATCAGTCCTTCCAATGAACACCCAGGATTGATCTCCTTTAGAATGGACTTACCGATGCTAAATTCTCACAGCTGTGGTATGGCACACCCACTTTTGTTCCCACCAGCTGAACAGTAAATTTACCAAGCATCAGTGTAGTGGGTGGACTGTTAAGAGTTGAATTGTGTCCCCTAAAAACGACCTGCTGACGTCCTAACTCCTAGTATCTCAGGATGTGACCTTGTTTGGAGATAGAGTCTTGACAACAGAGTCCTCAGAGTAGACTCTAAGTCGATATCATTGGTGTTCTTATGAAAGGGGGAAATTTGGACAGACATACACAGAAAGAAGATGGCCATGTAAAGACAGAGAACTGGAGTATTATATTATGTCTACAAGTCAAGAACACCAAAGATTTCCAGCAAGTTATTTGAAAGTAGAGATAGGCAAGGAACAATATTTCCTCTTCAATTCTCATAGGATTTAAACTGAGCATGAAACCAGACTTGATTGGATTGTTGGATTGCTGCTGCTGCTAAGTCACTTCAGTTGTGTCTGACTCGGTGCGACCCCATAGACGGCAGCCCACCAGGCTCACCCGTCCCTGGGATTCTCCAGACAAGAACACTGGAGTGGGTTGCCATTTCCTTCTCTAATGCATGAAAGTGAAAAGTGAAAGTGAAGTCACTCAGTCATGTCCAACTCTTAGCGACCCCACGGACTGCAGCCTACCAGGCTCCTCCGTCCATGGGATTTTCCAGGCAAGAGTACTGGAGTGGGGTGCTGTTGCCTTCTCCGACACAAAGCTACCACAGTGTGTATATGCCAATGCCAGTTATATTAGTTATTGTAATTTAAGTAAATATGTCAACCAAAGAATTAATGCCAAAAGGAACTATTAAAAGAGACACAAGACTTAGAGAATGAACTTATGGTTGCCAGGGTGAAGGATTGGGGAAGGGAGAGTAAGGGAATTTGGGATGGACACATACACACTGCTATCTTAAAATGGATAACCAATGAGGACTTAGTGTATAGCATATGAGGCTCTGCTCATCGTTACATGGCAGTCTGGATGGGAGGGGAGTTGGGGAGAGAATGGATATATGTATGGCTGAATCTCTTCACTGTTCACCTGAAATTATCACAGTATAGTTAATTGGCTATACGCCAATAGAAAATTGGAGAAGGAAATGGCAACCCACTCCAGTAGTCTTGCTTGGGAAATCACACGGAAAGGGGAGCCTGGCAGGCTACAGTCCGTGGAGTCACAAAGAGCTGGACATGATTGAACATGCATGCATGCACACATGATAGAAAACAAAAAGTTTAAAATATTTTTTTAAAGGGAACTGTTATTTCTAAGATTTAAGTTGAATGCTTTGAAAGCCATGATAGGAGTGAGTCTTTGAAAAACCTGCTGTTGAATTACATTGTAGTCTGTTGGAAGGAAAAAGGTAGGGTTCTGCACTCAAATTGCTAAAAGCAAATTTTTCACAATGCCTGGTGTGCTTCATGTAAGAAAGATGTTACAAAACTCTAGTCATCAGCCATACACTCAAACAAATGTCTTGAACCTACAGAAAATATTGACAAATATACACTTATGTGTTCTAAAATATATGAGATATGTGCATGCTGTACATGCTAAGTCGCTTCAGTCGTGTCCGATTCTGTGTGACCCCATGGATGGCAGCCCATCAGGCTCCTCCATCCACGGGATTCTCCAGGCAAGAATACTGAGTGGGTTGTCATTTCCTTCTCCAAATCTTGATATGAAAACCATACAAATATGAGAAAGAAAAATTGTAAGCCCGTTTCTTAAATATAGATATATAGATGCAGAAATCCAACTAAAATACCAGCAAACTGAATTGTGCAATGAATAAATATAGTGAAATAAGATCAAGAATGTAAAGGTGATTTAACACTAGAAAGTCATAACTAAACTAAAGCAAGATCTCTGAAATCTTCCAGAAATTGGTCACCGAGTATGTGCATGTTCAGTTCAGTTCAGTCGCTCAGTCGTGTCCCACTCTCCGCGACCCCATGAATCACAGCACGCCAGGCCTCCCTGTCCATCACCAACTTCCGGAGTTCACTCAAACTCACGTCCATCGAGCTGGTGATGCCATCCAGCCATCTCATTCTCTGTCGTCCCCTTCTCCTCCCACCCCCAATCCTTCCCAGCATCAGAGTCTTTTCCAGTGAGTCAACTCGTCGCATGAGGTGGCCAAAGTACTTAAAGCTAATTCTCTGCCTTTACTCTTTTGGTTAATTGATCATTTATGTGCTGATCACATGAGTAAGAGGGACTCTACTGTATTGTTATGGAAAGTTTGGAATTAGATATGAGTTTGAAACTTGGTTCAATGAACTATGCATCTTGTGCAAGTTTCCAAATTTTTCTAAGCTTTAGTCACCTCATTTGTATAAAATGGGAATAATAATACCTGCAAACCACATTGTGAAATTACATGAAACAATGTATTTAAATTGTCTAGCAGTATTAGATTATTGAAAGTGGGAGAAAACGGAATCTACCTTGGCTTCAACAAAAAGAGCGTGTGTTGGTTTGTGACAGTAACAAAATTCTGAGGGTAGCATTGGCTCCAGGCACTGCTGCTGCTGCTGCTAAGTCACTTCAGTCGTGTCCGACTCTGTGTGACCCCATAGACGGAAGCCAACCAGGCTCCCCCGTCCCTGGGATTCTCCGGGCAAGAACACTGGAGTGGGTTGCCATTTCCTTCTCCAATGAGCTGGACTCAATTCTATAAGTAACATTCCAGAACCTGGTTTCTCCATCTACATCAGTCAACTAATCCTTGTTGGCTCAGTTGTTAGACAGAATCTCCCTGAGGGCCACAGAAGGCATTTTTTCCATATCCTCCCAAGTTCAAGATTGGGGCAAAGAGTCCCTGCTTTACTTTCAGAGCCCCATCAAGTCCTTGGTTTGGAGAAGATTCCACGCCTATCTCTGTATCAGTCACTATCCCAGAGGAAAGCAGTGATTCGATTTGGGAGGATGAGGTCCTATGTTCCACACAAAGAATGTGGTTTGAGTAGGGGCAGGGGGCTCTCTCAAAAAACAGGAACAGTATCAAAAGCATGAGGGATGAGTTTGGGGCAGGTAGAAACACTAAATGTTCATACACTAGATTTGAGATGATGCCTCTTAGACAAACCAGCATTAGCTATTTCTGTTGTGTCTCACACCTCCAGCCCCTAACTCCTACTCCCCCTTTGGGTCTGGCGAGGGTGCTGACTTCATCAGAGGAGGTGCCCTGATCTTCCCTCTGCTTTCAAACCCTTGACTGTGTACCCCAAATCTGCCAGACCAGATTGTGGCAAATCTCCTCTGGTCCTGTTCTTCCAACTGCCTTACCCTTCACCCTCACCCACTACTCTAATTCTGGCCTCCTTTAAGTTTCAAGGTTGCTCTTCAATTCTAGGATATCAGGATGCAGTTAAGTATTAAATTCTTCACGAGTTTCATGACTTTGTTCACTTCTTATCTTTACTCTGTCTTTCCAAACTCAGATTTTGATTTAAGCCACACTTAGAAATGCATCTATCTCCTATCACTTGCATTGGGAAACTGGACTTCTCTACCACTTTTTCTTTAATTGTTTGGGGTAGATGTCCACCCAGTAATCATAATTGGCTCTAAATTGAATACTGTGGTACAAACTACTCATCAACCTCAATATCCATTCTCCTGCTTTTGGTGCCCCAAATTTTAGCTGGGCACACTCTGCCCAGAACAGACCATGTTATCTAGTCTTCTTGGCAGCCAGATGGAGTCATGAGATTAAGTTTTAGTTGGGAATAGGTGACTCATACAATTTCCAAATCGTTTCCTTAAAGGGAAAGGGTTTTCCCTTCCCACTTGACTTTTCTATCACTAGTTTGTTCCTACGTGTTTCTCTTCATACATCCCTGACCAATTCAACTTGGTTATTCTCACTAGTTATCCTTCCTCCAGAGGATTCTTCCACCCATTCCTTCATACAGGTAATTATACTCTTGGTTCTCTTTCAGTCTTTCCTGGAGCCCCATAGATTCCTAAGGGTTTTGTCATTCATCATATCCTAATGACTTCCAAGGGTGTACCTCTAGGGATCTTTGCTCTCTTGAGCTCTGACCCTCTATGCCCATCTGCTTATCTTGTTCCAGGTGATTTTATAAATCTATCATTCTCCTGGTGTTCATTAGTTGGAATTCTTCTATTCAGAAGAATTTCCTTTCTTCAAATGAAATATATGTTTTAGAAAATGCAGGTGAATGCTTATTTGTTACTAATCTATTTTCTGAATACTATATTGGTGCCCTAACAGCCTCTAAAGGGATCAGTGAATTTGTTTTCTTAAGTACCACTTGCACAGTAAAAAAAACAATCGACAAATGAAAAGGCAACTTCAGAATGGGAGAAAATATTTAAAAACAGTATATCTGATAAGTTAATATCCAAAATATATAAGAAACTATACAATGCAATAGCAAAAAAATAATAATAATAATCCAATCCAAAAATGGGCAAAGGACTTAAATAGACATGTTTCTGGAGAAGACACAGAAATGGCCAGAAAGTACATGAAAATGTACTCAGGGTCACTAATCATCAGGAAATGGGAATCAAAACCACAGGGAGATATCAGTCACTCCTGCTAAATTGCTGTTATCGAAAAGAGATAAAAAGTGGGCTTCCCTGGTGGTTCAGTTGATAAGAATCCGCCTGTTAATGCAGGGGACATGGGTTCACGGGTCTGAGGAGATTCCATATGCCTCAGAGAAACTAGGCCCACGTGCCACAACTACTGAATCCACGCTCTAGAGCCCGCAAGCCGCAGCTACTGAAGCCCGAGCGTCTTGAATCTGTTCTCCGCAACAAGACAAGCCACCGCAATGAGAAGCCCGAGCGACGGCGACGTAGCCCCTGCTCGCCACAGCTAGAGAAAGACCGTGCACAGCAAGGAAGACCCAGTGAAGTCAAAAGTAAAATAAAAAAAAGAGAGATGATAAGTGTTGGTGAAGATGTGGAGAAAAGAGAACCCTTGTGAATTGTTGATGGAAATGTAAATTGGTGCAGTATTATGGAAAATAGTATGGAAGTTCCTCAAAAAATTAAACATAGGCCTATCATATAATTCACTGTAGCCAAGACATGGAAACAGTGTTAGTGTCCATTGATGGATAAAAGAATAAAGAAAAAACACGTACATTGTTATTATATATATAAAATATGTTCAGTCATAAAAAATAAGTATATCTTGCCATTTGCAACTGAATAGATAGATCTTAAAGGCATCATGATAAGTGAAATAAGTCAGTCTCAGAAAGATAAATACTGCATAGTATCACTTTATGGAATCTAAAAAAAGCTAAACTCATAGAAACAGTAGAATGGTGGTAGCCAGGGGCTGGAGTTGAGGAAATGAGGTGATGTTGATCAAAGGGAACAAATTTCTAGTTATGAGTTCAGGTTCTAACGTGACTCCAGTAGTTTTTGACAGCTCCCCTGCTTTCATATGTCATGAAACAGCCCAAGTACATTTTTCATATTTTCTGTCCCGTATCTGGTGTCAGGTGTTTCTTCAAAATGTCTGGTTTCTTTTAAGAAGGAATAATATTATGCAACCACAATATAAGCACTGGAGGGGTTCATTGCTAGTTGATTGTCGTTATTTCTAGGCCTTTTTAGTGGTCAGGGTTAGGTAATATGCATTTATTTAGGAAAAGGAAGATGAATAAATCCTGCACTTAAAGCAGTATTTTTAATTCAAATAAAGGGTATCAAATTTTTCATTCTTTGATTTTATTTTTGCATCTCATTTTCTTATTGTGAAAAAATTGGTTTCCAACAACACTAATGTCATTACTTACTTGATTTTTTACCCAACAAACACAGACATTAAATATTATATATAAACCATTGTAATAGCTTCAAAGTAACAATATTAGTACAAAAACAAACAAATTGAATTCAATTTAAGATATCTTTGCAGGTTTCTTTTTTCTTTAAGTGTACAGTCAAAATTGTGGTTGTTTAGTCACTAAGCCATGTCTGACTCTTTTGGGATCTCATGGACTATATCCCGTGAGGCTCCTCTGTTCATAGGATTTCCCAGCAAGAATACTAGAGTGGGTTGCTATTTCCTTCTCCAGTGGATCCTTCTGATCCAGGGATTGAGCCCAAGTCTCCTACACTGGCAGGCAGATTCTTTACTACTGAGCCCATACAGGGCTTTAAAGTCATAATAATTTTTCTAAAAGTGGCTTTACCAATAACTTTATCCAGAGTTAAGTTCATTTGTTTAATTTTTGCTTTGAACAGGTTTTATAAATATTTTAAAATTTGCTTTTTAATTATGTGAAATAATACTTGTTTCCAAAATAAAAGTTATAAAATCTGGAGTGGTCTGGCTCCCACCCCTGCGTCCTTTCCTCCGTTCCTCACTCACTTCCTATAAAATGATTAGATTTTATCTATTTTTTAAAAAACATTAGCAAAAGCATATGAATCTTTCTCCCCTCCCCTATTTTCTATACAAAATACAGCATATTATCCATATCCTTCTAACTCATAGAAGTTTTTTTTTTTTTGACACTATATCCTGGAAATCACTCCATGGCCCTGTGAAGAGATATTCTTTATTTCTTTTTAGAGATTCACAGAACTCCATTGAATATCATAATTTGTCTGACTATTCTCCAATTAATAGGATGTTCAGTTAAACCGAGTCTTTACTAATACACATAGTGCCAAAATAAGTGGCTTTGTGCATATTTCGTTTCATATTTATAACATTTTTGAATGGCAGTGTAAATATGCTGTCTTAAGGGTATGCTGCTGCTGCTGCTGCTAAGTCACTTCAGTCGTATCCGACTCTGTGGTCAACTTAATTATTTTCTTACTGTTAGACATTTTGGCAATTTTCTAATTTTTATTATAAAGAATGCAATTAACACAGTTAACATCCATATGCATAATTTTATTTCTGCCTCTGAGTATTTCTCTTTTAATCTATAGAGCATATAAACCATTTTACTTTAACAATGAATAGTGAAAATATTCTGCTAAGTGAAAGAAGCCAGTCACCAAGGCAATATTTTGTATGATTCTATTATGACACGGCACAAATAGGCATATCTACAGACACTGCTGCTGACGCTTCGGCTTCAGTACTTTGGCTACCTGATGTGAAGAGCCGACTCGTTGGAAAAAACCTTGGGAAAGACTGAAGGCAAAAGAAGAAGCGGGTGGCAGAGGATGAGATGGTTAGGTAGCATCACCAACTCAACGGGCATGAATTGGAGCAAACTTCAGGAGATAGTGAAGGACAGGGAAGCCTGGCATCCTGCAGTCCGTGGGATCCCAGAGTTGGATAGGACTCAGTGACCGAGCAACAGCAGCAGAGACAGAAGTTGAGTACTAGTTGCCTGGGGCTGTGAGGGTAGGTGGGGACTCTGGGGAAGTGACAGTTAAAGGATGGGAGGTTTCTTTTTGAGGTGATGAAATGTTCTAAAATTGATTGTGGTCAATTTTACAATTTACACAACTCTGTGAATATATAAAAGCCATTGAATAGTACACTTTAAATGAGTGAATTATAGTTAATTACATTTCAATAAAGCTATTAAAAATAGGATTTAGATTTACACCTGCTGCTTTACTATTCTCTTCTCACTCATTTCTGCTTTTATCTTCATTATTCCTCCTATTGCTTTTTTAATTAAAATTTTTGATTAACTGTGTTTAGTACAATGAATTTTTCTCTGATCACTGCTTTACATGCATCTCATAGATTTCAATATGTAGTGATTTCATTGTCATTCTTTTTAATTTTATAAATTCAGTTTGTATTTCCTTTCACCAAGAATGTAGGAAGTTTTAAAATACAAATCGAGAATTCTAGGTTGACAATTTCTTCCCTTTCACCACACTAGGACCATTTCATTTCCTTCTTGCCTTCATTGTTTCCGAAGAGAAACCAGCCATATTTCTTAGGCATGTGTCCTTTTCCTGCTCTCCTTGTTTATAAGATTTTCTCTTCTCTTTTGGTTTTTAGTAATTTGATTATGGCATGTCTAAGTGGTTTCCTGAAAGTCTTGGGAGATTGCTTGAGGTTCCTGAATCTCAGCTTATTGCTGTTGCCACTGTTTTAAATCAGATTCAGAAAACTTTGGGGAATATTTCATTTTTTGGCTTACTTTGGAATATAAGATTATGTTTTCATCCGTTTCTGGGCGCATTTTATTAGTGTGCCTTTATTGTCTGAAGAGATGTTATTCTGCTTATTCCTTTTTTTCTCATGGTAACTTTTATGAGTTTCAGTTATGTGATCTATTTGCTTGCCCATGTTTAAATGAAATGAGTACTTGGCTTCCCTGGTGCCTCAGAAGGTAAAGAATCTGCCTGCATTGTGGAAGACCTGGGTTCGATCCTCTGGAGAAGGAACCAGCTACCCACTCCAGTATTCTGGCCTGGAGAATTTCATGGACTGTATAGTCCATCAGGTTGCAGAGTGGGACACGACTGAGCAACTTTCAGTGAAGGTTAACAACTTTTGTTTGACCTCTTAGTTCTAGAGCGCCCCTTCTGTTGCTTTTGTAAAGTACTCCTCCTTCTGCTTCCTTTCCTTTTTCTATTCCTGACCTGATCAATTTGAGTGCCAAGTCACTTCAGTTGTGTTTGACTCTTTGTGACCCCATGGAATGTAGTCTGCCAGCCTCCTCTGTCTGTGGGGTTTTCCAGGCAAGAATACTAGAGTGGGTTGCCGTGACCTCCGCCAGGGGATCTTCCCCACCCAGGGACCGAACCTTCATCTCTTATGTCTCATGCACTGTGGCAGGTGGGTTCTTTATCACTAACGCCATCTGGGAAGCCCAACCTGCTCAGTTTGCTCTGCTCAATTCTACTTCCGCAGTCTCTCTACTTAAGGTGGGCTTTGCCCTGGAAGAAAGCTTTGGTCACTTAGAGTTGAGAGTTCATGGGGCTCACACTACTCCAGCCCTCCTGCTCTTACTTGGGACTTGGAGTCTGCAAAGCTCCTCAGATTGGCCCTGTGAGCATTTCCAAGAATATCTGTGGTCATTTGGGGGGGCTCTCCAGCTCTCAGAAGACCTCCTTGCATTGCTGCTGACACCATGTGAGCTTTGCCACTGTTGGAGTTTGACTCCTACCTACTCAAATTTGAGAGTTTGTGAGAATACTCAGCCACCTGGTTCATTGTTGAGTTTTGGCTTTCTTACCCGATTTTTTTTTCTGTTTTTATGAGAAGCTTTAGGGTGATTAAAAACATATAGCGTCACTGTCATTTTCCCAGAAGACACAAAGAAAGGAAAAGGGGTAGTAAAGAGTCAGACATGACTTAGCTACTAAACAGCAGCAACAGCAAAGCTATATTTTAATTGAAAAGACAGCATGCTTGCCACAAAGTTATAAAGATAGAGAACAGGTTGGTGATTGCCAGAGGTTACAGAGAGTGTGGAGCAGGAAAGACAGGAATTGACTCTGGCTATGAAAAGCAGGAAAGCCATTCCTGGCAAGAAAGCGATGACAAACCTAGACAGTGTGTTGAAAGGCAGAGACGTTACTCTGCCAACAAAGTACAGTCAAGGCTGTGGTCTTCCCAGTGGTCATGTACACTTGTGAGAGCTGGACTGTAAAGAAGGCAGAGGACCAAAGAATTGATGCCTTCAAACTGTGGTGCCGGAGAAGACTCCTGAAAGTCCCCTGGACAGCAAGGAGATCAAACTAGTCAATTTTAGGGAGATCAACCCTGAGTATTTACTGGAAGGACTGATGCTGAAGCTCCAGTATTTTGGTAATCTGATGTGAACAGACAACTAATTGGAAAAGTCCCTGATGCTGGGAAAGGGTTCCCTGGTGGCTCAGATGGTAAAGCATCTGCCTGCAATGCGGGAGACCCGGGTTTGATCCCTGGGTTTGGAAGATCCTCTGGAGAAGGAAATGGCATCCCACTCCAGTACTCTTGCTTGGATAATCCCATGGACAGAGGAGCCTGGTGGGCTACAGTCCAAGGGGTCACAAAGAATCAGACACGACTGAGTGACTTCACTTTCTTTTTTTTCTGATGCTGGGAAAGATTGAGGGCAGAAATAGAAGAGAGTGTCAGAGGATGAGATGACTTGATGACATCACCAATGCAATGAACATAAACTTGGGCAAACTCTGGGAGGTGGTGAGGGACAGGGAGACCTGGTGTGCTGCAGTCCATGGGGTCGCAAAGAGTTTGACACCACTGGGTGACTGAACAATGACAGCCTGAAAAGGTAACACCAGGAATTCTTGTAATGCAACTGTTCTGTGTCTTGACTGGGGTAGTGGTAACATCAGTCTAAATATGTGATAAAATTTCTTCAAAGTACAAACATGCACACACACATACACACACAAATGAGTGTGTATAAAACTGGTATAATCTGAATAAACTGCGGATTATAACAATGTCAGTTTCCTGAATTTGCTATTGCACAATAGCAAATGTTACCACTGGTGAAAATTGGGTGAAGGGTGCATAGGCCCTCCATTTTTTTCAAAGTTTCTGTGACTCTACAGTTATTGCAAAATAAAAGTTTTTAAAACTTCAGCAGGCATTATTTGCCAATCCATGTTCAGTTCAGTTCAGTCGCTCAGTTGTGACCGACTCTTTGTGACCCCATGAATCACAGCACTCCAGGCCTCCCTGTCCATCACCAACTCCCGGAGTTCACTCAAACTCATGTCCATCGAGTTGGTGATGCCATCCAGCCATCTCATTCTCTGTCGTCCCCGTCTCCTCCCGCCCCCAATCCTTCCCAGCATCAGAGTCTTTTCCAGTGAGTCAACTCTTTGCATGAGGTGGCCAAAGTATTGGAGTTTCAGCTTTAGCATCAGTCCTTCCAATGAACACTCAGGATCGATCTCCTTCAGAATGGACTGGTTGGATCTCCTTGCAGTCCAAGGGACTCTCAAGAGTCTTATCCAGCACCACAGCTTGAAAGCATCAATTCTTCGGCGATCAGCTTTCTTCACAGTCCAACTCTCACATCCATACATGACCACTGGAAAAACCATAGCCTTGACTGGACGGACCTTTGTTGGCAAATCCATGTAATGCTTATATAATTTCAGAAATTAGGTGTTCCTCTTCTTATCTCCGTGCTTTTTCTCACGATATTTCCTGTATAGGTAGAAATATTCTACCCTTCCTTTGCCTAAATTCTACCTGTCATTTTTGGCCATGCAGTGTGCTAAGCGGGATCTTAGTTCCCCTACCAGGAATTGAACCCTCCTACCCTGTAATAGATAGCATATTAAAGAGCAGGGACATTATTTTGCCAACCAAGGTCCGTCTAGTCAAGGCTATGGTTTTTCCAGTGGTCATGTATGGATGTGAGAGTTGGACTGTGAAGAAAGCTGATCGCCGAAGAATTGATGCTTTTGAACTGTGGTGTTGGAGAAGACTCTTGAGAGTCCCTTGGACTGCAAGGAGATCCAACCAGTCCATTCTAGAGGAGATCGATCCTGGGTGTTCATTGGAAGGACTGATGCTAAAGCTGAAACTCCAATACTTTGGCCACCTCATGCGATGAGTTGACTCACTGGAAAAGACTCTGATGCTGGGAGCGATTGAGGGCGGGAGGAGACGGAGAAGACAGAGAATGAGGTGGCTGGATGGCATCACTGACTCGATGGACATGAGTTTGAGTGAACTCCGGGAGTTGGTGATGGACAGGGAGGCCTGGTGTGCTGTTGTTCATGGGGTCGCTAAGAGTCGGACATGACTGAGCGACTGAACTGAACTGAACTGAACTGAACCCTGTAATGGCTTCCCTGGTGGCTCAGAGGTTAAAGCGTCTACCTCCAATATGGGAGACCCAGGTTCGATCCCTGGGTCGGGAAGATCCCCTGGAGAAGGAAATGGTAACCCACTCCAGTATTCTTGCCTGGAGAACCCCATGGACGGAGAAACCTGGTAGGCTACAGTCCACGAGGTCGCAAAGAGTCGGACATGACTGAGCGACTTTACTACTACTACCCTGTAATTGGGTATTAACCCCTTATCAGATGTATGATTTGCAAATAGCTTCTTCCACTCAGTAGGTTGTCTTTTCCTCTTGTTCATGGTTTCTTTTGCTGTACAGAAGCTATTTAGTTTGATGTAGTCCTATTTGTTTATTTTTGCTATAATATCCCTTGCCTGAGGGGGCATATCTAGAATGATACTCCTAAGACCTAAGTCAAAGTGTTTACTGCCTGTGTTTTCATCTAGGAATTTTATGGTTTTAGTTCTTACACTCAAGTCTTTTATCCATTTTGAGTAGATTTTTTTGGTATGGTGTGAGATAGTAGTCTAGTTTCATTCTTTTCCCATCTTCCCAGCACCATTTATTAAAGAGACTATTCTTTCTCCCTTGTATGTTCTTTGCTCCTTTCTTATAAATGAATTGACCAAATACATGTGGGTTTATTTCTGGGCTCTCAATTCTGTTCCACTGATCTATGTGTCTGTTTTTCTGATAATACGGTACTGTTTTGATTACTATAGATTTGTTGGTGTTGTTCAGTTGCTCAGTCGTGTCCAGCTTTTTGCAACCCCATGGAATGCAGTGTGCCAGGCTTCCCTGTCCATCATCTCCCGGAGCTAGCTCAAACTCATGTCCATTGAGTTGGTGATGCCATCCAACCATCTCATCCTCTGTCGTCCCCTTCTCCTCCTGCCCCCAGTTCCTCCCAGCATCAGGGTCTTTTCAAATGAATCAGCTCTTTGCATCAGGTGGACAAAGTATTGGAGCTTCAGCTTCAGCATCAGTCCTTCCAATGAATATTCAGGACTGATCTCCTTTAGGATGGACTGATTGGATCTCCTTGCAGTCCAAGGCCCTCTCAAGAATCTTCTCCAACACCACAGTTCAAAAGCATCAATTCTTCGGCACTCAGCTTTCTTTATGGTCCAACTCTTATATCCATACACGACTACTGGAAAAAACATAGCTTTGACTAGACGGACCTTTGTTGACAAGGTAATGTCTCTGCTTTTTAATATGCTGTCTAGATTTGTCACAACTTTTCTTCCAAGGAGAAAGCATCTTTTAGTTTCATGGCTGCAGTCACCATCTGCAGTGATTTTGGAGCCCAGAAAAGAAAGTCTGTTACTGTTTCCATTGTTTCCCCATCTATTTGCCATGAAGTGATGGGACCAGATGCCATGATCTTAGTCTTCTGAATGTTGAGGTTTAAGCCAGCTTTTTCACTCTCCTCTTTCACCTTCATCAACAGGATCTTTAGCTCTTCACTTTCTGCCAGAAGGGTGGTGTCATATGCATATCTAAGGTTATTGATATTTCTCCCAGCAATCTTGATTCTAGCTTGTGCTTCATCCACCCCGACATTTCACATGATGTACTCTGCATAGAAATTAAATAAGCAGGGTGACAGTATACAGCCTTGACATACTCCTTTCCCAATCTTGAACCAGTCTGTTGTTCCATATCTGGTTCTAACTGTTGCTTCTTGATCTGCATACAGGTTTCTCAGGAGCCAGGTAAGGTACTGTTTTGATTACTATGGCTTTGTAGCAAAATTCAAAAGCAGAGAGCATGATGCCTCCAGCTTTGTTCTTTTCCCTCAGTATTGCTTTAGCTATTCAGGGTCTTTCATGGTTCCATATACATTTTAGGATAGTTTGGTTCTATTTCTGTGAAAAACGTCTTTGGGATTTTGATAGTGATTACACTTAAGTAGATTGCTTTACGCACTATGGACATTTTAACAATGTTAATTCTTTCAGTCCATGAACACAGAATATATTTCCATTTCTTTGTATCTTTTTCAGTTTCTTTCAGCAATAGCTGATATTTTCAGTGTACAGGTCTTTCGCCTCCTTAGCTAAACTTATTCCTAGATATTTTATTCTTTGTGTTGAGACTGTAAATGGGATTGTTTTCTTTATTTCCTGTTCTGCTAGCTTGTCATTAGTGTATATAAATACAACAGATTTTTGTATATTCATTGTGTACCCTGTAAATATACTATTTATTATTTCTTTAAGAGTGTTCCATGTGCACCTGAGGAGTGTGTATTCTGTTACAATTGGATAAAAGGTTCTAAATAAATCTGTCAAGCTTATTTGGCCTATTACTTAATTAAAGTTGGTACTTCCTTACTGATTTTCTGTCTGGATGACCTATCCATTGGTGTAAGTGGGACACTGAAGTTCCCTACTATTACTGTGTTACTATCAATTTCTCCCTTTTGATGTATATATTGGTACTCGTATGTTTGTTGTTGTTTAGTTGCTAAGTCACGTCTGACTCTTTTGTGACCCCATAGACTGTAGCCTGCCAGGCTCCTCTGTCCCTGGGATTTCCCAGGCAAGAATACTGGAGTGGGTTGCCTTTTCTTTCTCCAGGGGATCTTCCCAATCCAAGGATTGAACCTGTGCCTCCTGAATTGGCAGGTGGAGTCTGTACCATTGATCCACCTGGGAAGCCTATACTTTTATGTTAGGTGCATATACATTAATAACTATTATGTCTTCTTGAGGAATTGTTCTGTTTATTATTGTATAATGCCCATCTTTAGCTCTTGTTACCTGTTCTAGCTTGAAGTCTACTTTGTTTGATATAAGTATGGCTATACCAGTTAGAACTGGACATGGAACAACAGACTGGTTCCAAATAGGAAAAGGTGTACGTCAAGGTTGTATATTGTCACCCTGCTTATTTAACTTATATGCAGAGTACATCATGAGGAACGCTGGGCTGGAAGAAGCACAAGCTGGAATCAAGATTGCTGGGAGAAATATCAATAACCTCAGATATGCAGATGACACTACCCTTATGGCAGAAAGTGAAAAGGAACTCAAAATCCTCTTGATGAAAGTGAAAGAGGAGAGTGAAAAGGTTGGCTTGAAGCTCAACATTCAGAAAACAAAGATCATGGCATCTGGTCCCATCACTTCATGGGAAATAGATGGAAAAACAGTGGAAACAGTGTCAGACTTTATTTTTTTGGGCTCCAAAATCACTGCAGATGCTGATTGCAGCCATGAAATTAAAAGACACTTGCTCCTTGGAAGGAAAGTCATGACCAACCTTGATAGTATATTAAAAAGCAGAGACATTACTTTGCCAACCAAGGTCCGTCTAGTCAAGGCTATGGTTTTTCCCGTGGTCATGTATGGATGTGAGAGTTGAACCGTGAAGAAAGCTGATCGCCGAAGAATCGATGCTTTTGAACTGTGGTGTTGGAGAAGACTCTTGAGAGTCCCTTATACTGCAAGGAGATCCAACCAGTCCATTCTAAAGGAGATCAATCCTGGGTGTTCATTGGAGGGACTGATGCTAAAGCTGAAACTCCAATACTTTGGCCACCTCATGCGGCGAGTTGACTCACTGGAAAAGACTCTGATGCTGGGAAAGGTTGGGGGCGGGAGGAGAAGGGGACGACGGAGAATGAGATGGCTGGATGGCATCACCGACTCTGTGGACATGAGTTTGAGTGAACTCCGGGAGTTGGTGATGGACAGGGAGGCCTGGCGTGCTGTGATTCATGGGGTCGCGGAGAGTCGGACACGACTGAGCGACTGAACTGAACTGAACTGAACTGATACCAGTTTTCTTTTGGCTGCTGTTTGCTTGGAGTATCATCTTTCATTTCTTCACTTTGAGCTTATGTTTGTCTCTAGAACTAGGATGAGTCTCCTGGAGGCAGCATAGCACTTGGTTTTATTTTTTAATCCATCTGTTTCATTTGCTTGGTATATTCAATCCATTTGCATTTAGGTGATTATAGATACATGAGGATTTAGGACTGCCAGTTTCTCTTTGCTCGCTTTTTGCTTTGTATCTCGAGTGTTCCTTTTTCCTTGTGTTTCTGTCTTCCATTAGTTGGTGGTTTTTCTGTGATTTTTTTCTCAATTTTCTTTAAAAAAATTTTTTTTAATTTATTTTCGGCCGTGCTGGGTCTTCATTGCTGTGTGGGCTTTTCTTACTGTTGTGGCAGGTGGGGCCTATGCTCTGGTTGCAGTGTGTGGGGCTCTCATTGCAGTGGCTTCTCTTTTTGTGGAGCATGGGCTCTAGGGTGAACAGGCATCAGTAGTCTGAGTTCCCAGGGTCTAGAGCACAGGCTCAATAGTTGTGATGTATGGGCTTGATTGTCCCGTGGCATGTGGGATCCTCCCAGATCAGGGATTAAACCCATGTCTACTGTGCTGGCAGGAGGATTCTTTACCACTGAGCCACCAGTTGTTATTGTTCAGTTGCTAAGTCGTGTCTGACTCTTTGTGACCCCGTGAACTGCAGCATGCCAGGCTTTTCTGTCCTTCACCATCTCCCTGAGTTTTTCCATTGCATCAGTGATGCCAACCAACCATCTCATCCTCTATCATCCCCTTCTCCGCTTGCTCTCAATCTTTCCCAGCATCACGGTCTTTTCCAGTAAGTCAGTTCTTCGCATCAGGTGGCCAAAGTATTGGAGCTTCAGCATCAGTCCTTTCAATGAATATTCAGAGTTGATTTCCTTTAGGATTGACTGGTTTGATCTCCTGCTGTCCATGGAACTCTCATGGACATGGATTTGTCTTCTCCAGCACCACAGTTTGAAAGCGTCAATTCTTCTGGGCTCGGACTTCTTTATGGTCCAACTCTCACATCTGTATATGGCTACTGGAAAAACCATAGCTTTGACTGTATGGACCTTTGTTAGCAAAATGATGTCTCTGCTTTTTAATATGCTTTCTTGGTCTATCGTAGTTTGTCTTCCAAGAATCAAGTGTCTTTTATTTCGTGGTAGCAGTCACTGTCTGCAGTGATTTTGGAGCCCAAGAAAATAAAATCTGTCACTGTTTCCACTTTTCCCCCATCTATTTGCCATGGAGTGATGGGACTGGATGCTGTGATCTTAGTTTTTTGAATGTTGAGTTTTAAGCCAAATTTTTCAGTCTTGCTTTTCACTGTCATCATCACATCTCTTTAGTTCCTCTTCCCTTTCTGCCATTAGTGGTATCATCTGCATATCTGAGGTTGCTGATATCTCTCCTGGGAAGCCCTCAATTTTCTCTTTATCTAATGCGTCATGCCTCTGGTCCAGATTTATGTTCTGTGATTGCCATGAAGTTTATACGAAACTTCTTATAAATAAAACAGCTTTTCTTCTGCTGATGGGACCTTATCTTCACTTTCCTATATGACTTCCATCCATTTTCTCTTCCCCTTTTATGCTTTTGTCTCAATTTTTCCCTTTCTATAGTGTGAGTTCGTTACCAAGTTGAAGTACCTATAGATATTTTTACTCCTTTTTCTCTTTTAACCTTTACACTGCAACTGTTTAACAAACTATTCTGATATACAGCTCTAATTTTCTGATTCTTTCTGTGTGTTTTGCACCTTACTCAAAGTTTTGTGTACTTTTGCCTTTTTGTTTCAGATAGAAGAGCTCCTTTCAACATTTCTTTTAAGGCAAATTTAGTGTTGATAAATTCCCTTGGCCTTTGTTTGGCTGGGAAAGCCTTTATCCTTCATATCTTTAATGATAACTTTGCTGGATAGAGTACTTTGGGCTGGCAGTTTTATTTTTTGATATTTTGAGTGTGTTATTCCACTCTCTTCTGTCCTGTAGAATTTCTGCGGAGAAATCTGCTGATTGCCTAATGGGACTCATTTGTATGTTGTCATCCTTTTTCCCTGGGTGCCTTTAAAATTCTTTATTTATCACTAACTTTTAGCAGTTTTAATGTAATGTGTATTGGAGAAGTTATTTTTGCACTGGGGGTAATTCTATGTTCTATTAGCTTTGTAGACTGGCACCTATGTCTGAGATGGTATCAGCTGTTATTTCTTTAAACTCTCTATTCCCTTCTCCCTCTCTTCTCCTTCTGGATGTCCAGTACCTAATATTTCCATTCCTAATAGAGTTGGATAGTTCCATAGAATTTCTATCTCTTTTTTATCTTAATTTTCTCTTCCTTTATTCCTGCACCATTTCTAGGTTTCTATCTTTGAGCTGGCTAATTATCTTTTCCCTATGGTCTGCTCTATTTCCAATGCTTTCTATTGTGTTCTTAATCTCACTTATTCAATTATTTGGCTCCAGAATTATTTCTGTTTGGTGCTTTTTTAGAGTTTCAACTTCTTTGGTAAAGCATTCCTTATGCTCATGGATTGTTTCCTGAGTTCACTGAATTGCATTTCTGAGTTTTCTTGTAGCTTGAATTTCTACATAACAACTATTCTGAATTCTCTATGAGGTAGCTCACAATAGTCCATGTTACCGCGGTTTTTCATGGTGCTTGATGAGTTGTTTCTCAGCCAGTTTGTTTTCACATGATCCTAATGTGTTAAAGCCCCAGTGGCCTAATGGATAAGGCATTGGCCTCCTAAGCCAGGGATTGTGGGTTCGAGTCCCATCTGGGGTGGCAAAATTTTGGGCTTCCCTGGTGGCTCAGAGGTTAAAGCGTCTGCCCGCAATGCGGGAGACCTGGGTTCAGTTCCTGGGTCAGGAAGATCCCCTGGAGAAAGAAATGGAAACCCATTCCAGTATTCTTGCCTGGAGAATCCCAGGGACGGAGGAGCCTGGTGGGTTACAGTCCACGGGGTCGCAGAGTCGGACACGACTGAGCGACTTCACTTCACTCACTAATGTGTTAAAGAATCCAACTGCTAATGCAGGAAATGTGGGTTCAATCCCTGGGTCAGAAAGATTCCCTGGAGAAGGATATGGCAACCCACTCCAGTATTCTTGCCTGGAAAATCCCAGGGACATAGGAGCGTGGTGGACTACAGTCCATGGGGTTGCAATAGAGTGGAACATGACTTGAGGACTGAAGGAAACAATGATTAAATAGATTAATAATTAGGGAATATTCTCTTGGTTACCAGTAGGTGGCGCCATAGCACAAGTTTTTGGTTTCTCTTACCTGCTGCTGCTGCTGCTAAGTCACTTCAGTCGTGTCCGACTCTGTGCGACCCCATAGACGGAAGCCCACCAGGCTCCCCCATCCCTGGGATTCTCCAGGCAAGAACACTGGAGTGGGTTGCCATTTCCTTCTCCAATGTGTGAAAGTGAAAAGTGAAAGTGAAGTCGCTCAGTCGTGTCCGACCCTTAGCGACCCCACGGACTGCAGCCCACCAGGCTCCTCCATCCAAGGGATTTTCTAGGCAATCGTTCTCTTACCTAAGCTGCATTATTTGACAATCATCACTTTTTCGTCCTTTGCCCCATCCGTCCCGCTTCCCAGGTGGTTCAGTGGTAAAGAATCCATCTGCTTATGCAGGAGACATGGGTTTGATCCCTGAGTTGGGAAGATCTCTGGAGAAGAAAGTGGCAACCCACTCCAGAATTCTTACCTGTTTGTTTCCCCAGTTCCACTTCTTCCATGTGTTCCATCCACCCACCTTTAAGTGTGCAAATGTGTGGCATTCTCTGGCCAGCCTGATGTGTTGGGCAGAGACACCTCTGTTGAGTTATGGATGTTTTCTGGTTGTGGATCAAAGGAGAGGCATCTCATAATGCCATGATGCTGATCACTTTTTCTAGCTTACGATGGAAACTCAGATTTTCACATTTCTTCTCTTTGAAAACAAGTATTTAAAGTTCTAAATTGTCCAGTAAATATCTCCAACTATTTAGGGAATTTTCAAATATTTTCCTGTTACTTATTTCTAACTTAATTTCACTATTATTAGAAAGTATAAAGCCTGATTTCAGTCTTTTAAAATTTATTGAGATTTGTTTCATAGACTAGCATATGGTTTAGTATTCTATAGTTATTGAGTGCAGTGTTCTAGGAGATATTAGGTCAAGGTGGCTGATAAATAGGTCAAGTGTTCTATAAATTGGGCAAGTTGATAATCTTTTTCTAGTCTTCTATATACTTATTTAAATGGAAAATTTCATGGATCTATTATCGAGGTTTTTATCTAATTCTGATTACTGAGAGATGAATGTTACTCACTGTAGTTGTTGATTTTTCTAATTCTCCTTGGAGTTTTTATTTCACATATATCAAACCTCTGATATATGTTGCATTCACGTTTCAGTTCAGTCACTCAGTCATGTCTCTTTGTGATCCCATGGACTGCAGCATGCCAGGCCTCCCTGTCCATCACCAACTCCCAGAGCCTATTCAAACTCATGTCCATTGAGTCGGTGATGCCATCCGGCCATCTCATCCTCTGTTGTCCCTTTCTCTTCCTGCCTTCAATCTTTCCAGCATTACGGTCTTTTCCAATGAGTCAGTTCTTCTCATCAGGTGGCCTAAGTATTGGAGTTTCAGCTTCAGCATCAGTCCTTCAATGAATATTCAGGACTGATTTCCTTTAGATGGACTGGTTGGATCTCCTTGCAGTCCAAGGAACTCTCAAGAGTCTTCTCCAACACCACAGTTCAAAAGCATACAAGTTTAGAATTGTTAAATTTTCTTGATGATTTAACCTCGTTATCATTATAAAATGTCCCCGTTTTCAACAACCAACATATTTGAGCAGGTACAATTTTTTATAACAGATACAAGTTTTATATATAAAATTATAGTAGATGCATGCAATTTCCCATTAGAAAACATATAGGGGAAGCATAGCCTTTGGATTAAAGATGACATTTTGGGAAAGATTACAAAAAACTTTTCCAGGTTTAAAACTGAAAGTTTTACTGTAAAATTTCTTGTAAACAAACTAGGCAGGACTCAATTTCATGATGACAGTATGTAAGCTAAGTAACAAAAGACATTCATTCCAACCTGCCTAATACGAATTTTATTAGTCTTTGAGGTAAATATTGTCTAGTTTACACTTATGTTTTATGATAAGATGTAATGGCTTGCTCAATTGTTTTCTCAAAGTAGCTGTGTCAAAATGTCCCCATTTTCTTTCTTTTTCTTCTTTTTAATATTAATTTTCTCATCTACTTGTATCATTTCTAGGTTTCTGCCTTTGAGCTTACTAATTCTCTTTTCCCTATGGTCTGCTTTGTTTCTCTCTGGCCTCTATCAGTTTCTTTTGATTAAAGAATCCAAGGGCCTGGGTGGTAGGTAATACTTGAACTTCAAACTTGTCATTAAAGCAAAGGGTGACGTTAATAGTAGCGATAATGATAATGGAATAATCAAGATGAAAATAATAAATAGCATTTATTGAACACTTACATACTGCCAGACGAGTCTGATCGCTTTACATCCTTATGACAAATCTATTAAGTAATTACTACTACTAATGCATTTTGCTTAAACGCCACGAGAACGGAGACCGTTACATTTTTTCTTAACAATCCATGGAGCACAGTAAGAATTTAACATTTAATGGATAAAAAAAATTCGCGTTGTTAAGTTTCTCAGTCGAATCGGCAAGATGGACTTCAGTGCCAGAGCGGGGCTCAGATGGCCCGTGGTTTCGCATCCTTGGAGGTGAATCGAAGCGCCAGATCCCCGCGAGGAGCAATAGGAACCAGTGGTTTTAAATTTCCTAGGCAACCGCTGATGGACTGACAGTATGTTGGGGGCTAATGGGGTGCACAAAACAAAAAGCTGAGATTTGAGAAGACAAATGTCCCCTTCTCGCGCTCGACAAGCTTCTAAGAAGCCGTGCAGCGCAACCAATTCCAGCCTGAGATGCCGCCGCTTTGGCGCCGGGATTTTGCAATCGCTCAGCGGCTTCCGCACGTCCTGACTGCTCTAGCCCCGAGAGGAGGTGACGCCGGAAGTCTCGACTGCTCCTCGCGGGGCGTGTCCACCCGCCGGCCTTTGCCCCACCCACTCACACACTCCACTTCCGGAAGGGGCCGGCACGCGCTCTGTGGCGCGGTGTTTCTGCGCCTGGCAGGTTAGCGTCCACCCGGGAGAAGAGAGTCGGGTCAGTCCTACTCCAAAAGCATTTGTTGCCTTCGTTCTGGAGACCGCTTTTGCGCGAGCGGCGGACTGTTGCCAGGGCAGCACGTCAGGGGCCACCTCCTTGTTGTTGCAGCACCTCCTGGAGCTGCGTGATTGGGGGACCCGAGGAGGGCTAATCGTGACCTTGCCCCGTGGTCCTTGGTGAGCGTGTCCAGGAGCACATTTGTGAAGAGGCGGAACTGTGCACTTTGTCGGTGGTCCCAGGTTACAACAGTCCGAGAGAGGCCCTGCCCAGATGATTGTATAAAAGAATACTCTGGCTCGGTGTTCACGATCGTTCGTCTCCATCACAGCTGAGCTCCATAAGGGGGCTGACCATAGAAGTGATTTTCAGCGTTTGAGTGATTTTCGGGTGTTTGTATAAGCGTGCGAATGCGTGTTTGTCAGTCTGTGCGTGTGTGGAAAGGGCTGTAATTTAAAAAATCCGCAAGTATTATATTTTGCTACTTTTCCTGGTCTCTTCCCCTCATTCCTCTTTATTCTCACCTGAGGGGCATTGCTTTCCTTCACCTTTGGATATAAGCAGCAACTCTCTACTTGAACTTACACGTTTTTTTAAAATTTTTTATTAGAAAACTGAAATTTACAATGTGTTTATATCAGTCACTGAATACATGGCATTTAAAAACAACATCATTATAGAAAGATAACAAAAATACAAAGTCTTAAAACCTATGGGATATGGAAAACATTATCCACTGAGGCCATAAATGTATTCCCACCAACAATGTAAGAGGGTTCCCTTTTCTCCACACCCTCTCTAGCTTTTATTGCTTGTAGACTTTTGGATAACAGCCATTCTGGCTGGCGTGAAATGGTACCTCATTGTGGTTTTGATTTGCATTTCTCTGATTATGAGGGATGTTGAGCATTTTTTCATGTGTTTGTTAGCCATCTGTATGTCTTCTTTGGAGAAATGTCTGTTTAGTTCTTTGGCCCATTTTTTGATTGGGTCGTTTATTTTTCTGGAATTGAGCTGCAGGAGTTGCTTGTATATTTTTGAGATTAATCCTTTATCAGTTGCTTCATTTGCTATTATTTTCTCCCATTCTGAAGGCTGTCTTTTCACCTTGCTTATAGTTTCCTTTGCTTGGCCGAAGCTTTAAATTTTAATTAGGTCCCATTTGTTTATTTTTGCTTTTATTTCCAGTATTCTGGGAGATGGGTCATGGAGGATCCTGCTGTGATTTATGTCAGAGAGTGTTTTGCCTATGTTCTCCTCTAGGAGTTTTATAGTTTCTGGTCTAAGATCTTACACATTTAAAACACAGATCTGACTGTTAATCCTCTACTTAAAACCTTACAGGCCTTCCCATTGATTCAGGATAGTACAAATTCCTTTGGCTGGACTGAAGACACTTCAAAGTCTTGTTTCTGCTGAAGTTTTCAGTCTCATCTCCTTTCATGGGAAACACACATACACATACATGCTGTATGCCCCTGTCATGCCATCCTGCAGTAATTTCCTCTCTTTGGCTATGATAGTGTTTTACAATGGTTTACCCACATTTGGGATTTTATTTTTCCATTCAGTCAGAATTTAGTGAATTCTGGTATTGCCAGACACTCTTTTAGGAACTGGGGGGGGGGGGAGGGGGAATGGAGTTAAAATTTTGGGGAAAAAGCCCAACCTGCAGTCCTTTTGAAAAATAACAGCTTGATTGAGATACAGTTCACACACCATGGAATTTTAAAATACACATTGCTTTTCAGTGCATTCACAAAGTTGTACAACCAACAACCACGATTTTAAAATATTTTCATCGCCCCTGAAAGAAACCTTATACCCATTAGCAGTCTCCCTTGAGTTCCTCCTTACCCTACCCCACTTTTAGCTCTAAGGAACTACTAATCTGCTGAATATATAAATATATTTGTCTATTCTGGACAATTCTAGAATAGGCTGATAAAATTATAAACGGTGTGGTCTTCTTTCGCTTAACATGTTGAAGCATATCAGCACTTCATTTCTTTTTATTGCTAAATATTATTTCTCTATGTGGATATACCACCAGTTATTTATCCATTGGTCCTGTTGATGGGTATTTCAGTTGTTTTGGTTATCCTAAATAATGCTGCTGTGAACATTGGTGTACACGTTTTTTTGTGTGAGCATAACGATTTCATTTCTCTTTGCTATGTATGTAAGAGTAGGATTCCTGGGTCATATGGTAATTCTACATTTAACATTTTGAAGAACTACCAGACTTTTTTTTTTTTTTTTATTAAAGCAGCTGCACCATTTTATATTCCTGTAAGCAGTGTATAAAGGTTCTGATTTCTTCACATCCTTGCCAACGCTTATTATCTTTTTTATTTTGTTTAAATTCTAGCTGTCCTAGGGGGTGTGAAGCATTGTCTCGTGGTTTTGATTTGTATTTCCCTGATGGCTAATGTTGAGCATCTTTGTGTGTGCTGTTGGCCACGTGCATATCTTCTTTGGAGAAATGTCTGTTCATTCCTTTGCCCATTTAAAAACTAAGCTGTTGTTTACCATTGAGTTGTAAGAGTGCTTTATATATTCTAGGTCAAGTCTTTCATCAGGTGTATGACAGTCTTCGGGATTACTCAAGTTCCTTTAAATGGGAAGCACATGAGCTTAATTTTGACTTTTCCTGGAGACCATGTTATACAGATCTGTGGGAGTAATTCAGAGTGAATTACTAAGTGTGAAAGACCAGGCTCAACTTTTTTTTGTATTTTACTATTCTAATGTTTTACGTTTTTATGTGGTCAGTACTGTGAATGTTTTCCTTAAAAGGCTTCTGGGTGGTCGTTTGGGATACTGTTCTTAAATGATAGGAATTACAGAAACTGACGTGGTAGTTCCCTGGTTAGTCTGAGTTGCTTGTACTGTGTTTAGCTTTACTGGCAAGTCTTATTTTATTGTGCTTTGATTATTGTGTTTTTTACAAATTGAAGGTCTCTGATGCAAACCTGCATCAAACAACTCTATTGGCGCCATTTTCCCACAACATTTGCTCACTTTGTGTCTTTATGTTACATTGTGATAATTCTCACAATATTTCAAACTTTGTCATTATTATTAATTTGTTATGGTGATCTGTCAACCGTGATCCTTGATGTTGCCATTGTAATTGTTTTTGGGTGTCATGAACTGTGCCCATATAAGACAGTGAAATTAATTGAGAAACTTTTGTGTTCTGACTGTTCCACCAACTGACTGTTACCCTGTTTCTCCCCCTCTGCTTGGGCTTCCATAGTCCCTGAAATGTAATATTGAAATTAGACTAATTGATAACCCTGCAGTGGCCTGTAAGTGTTCAAATGAAAGCAGGTATTACACTGTCAGGCTTCCTGAGTAGCTCAGTTGGTAAAGAATCCGCCTGCAATGTGGGAGACCTGGGTTCAATCCCTGGGTTGAGAAGAACCCCTGGAGGAGGGCATGGCAACCCACTACAGTGTTCTTGCCTGGAGACTCCCCAGGGACAGAGGAACCTGGCAGGCTCAGTCCATGGGGTCACAAAGAGTTGGACACGACTGAGCGACTTTCACTTTCACTTTGGAAGAGGTTGATTTCAACTTTAAGACTTGGTGGAGGACATAATTTTAGATATGGTGGGAACAGCAAGAGAGCTAGAATTAGTAGTGGAGTCTAAAGATGTGACTGAATTGCTGTGATCTCATGATATAACTTTAATGGATGAAGAATTGCTTCTTATGGTTGAGCAAAGAAAGTGATTTCTTGAGATGGTACCTACTCCCAGTGAAGATTATGTGAAGATTGTTGACATGAAAGCAAAGTATTTAAAATATTACATCAACTTATTTGATACAATGGTGACAGTGTTTGAGAGGTAACTCCAATTTTGAAAGAAATTCTCCTGAGGGTAAAATGCTGTGTAGCAGCATTCCTTGCTACAGAGAAATCATTTGGGAAAGGAAAAGTCAGTGGATGCAGCAAACTTCATTGTTGTCTTACTTTAAGAAATTGCTGCATCCACCTCAACCTTCAGCATTCATACCCTGATCAGTCAGAGTGTGTATGTGTCGCTTCAGTGATGTTCAACTCTGCGATCTATGAACTGTAGGCCTCTGGGCTCCTCGGTCCATGGGATTCTCCAGGCAAAATACTGGAGTGGGTTGCCATGCCCTTCTCCAGGGACTCTTCCTGACCCAGGGATCGAACCTGTGTCTCTTACACGTCTGCTGCATTGGCAGGCAGGTTCTTTACCACTAGCACCACCTGATCAGTCAGTAGCCACCAACATCAGAGAAAGACCCTCCACCACCAGAAAGATATGACTCTGAAAGTGCACATGATAGTTAGCTGTTTTGTTTTTTTTTTAGCAGTGAACTATTTAAGTTTTACGTATTGGTTTTAGATATAGTGCTGTTGCACAGTTAATAGACTGTGGCATAGTGTGAACGTAACTGTCACATGCCCTGGGAAAACAGAAAACTCATGTGACTTACTTTATTGCAATATGCACTTAATTGTGACGGTCTGGAGCTAAACCCACAATATCTCGGAAGTGTGCCTGTAGAGTGTTCATTGTTTCAGACTCTTGTGCCTCCCTGTCTTTCTGCCTTGAAAAACATGCTAAAATCTGCTTCAGCTTTGTTCTTTAACCTTTCTATAACACTTAGAAGTTATTTTCTTATTCTCATCTTCACGTTTAGTATAGTGCATTAGTTTTTTGAGAGCTGTGCTGGACAGTTGGTCATCAAATAGAGGTACTTAATGTGGTGTTGGAGAAGACTCTTGAGAGTCCCTTATACTGCAAGGAGATCCAACCAGTCCATTCTAAAGGAGATCAATCCTGGATGTTCATTGGAGGGACTGATGCTAAAGCTGAAACTCCAATACTTTGGCCACCTCATGCGACGAGTTGACTCACTGGAAAAGACTCTGATGCTGGGAAAGGTTGGGGGCGGGAGGAGAAGGGGACGACGGAGAATGAGATGGCTGGATGGCATCACCGATTCTGTGGACATGAGTTTGAGTGTACTCTGGGAGTTGGTGATGGACAGGGAGGCCTGGCGTGCTGTGATTCATGGGGTCGCGGAGAGTCGGACACGACTGAGCGACTGAACTGAACTGAACTGAACTGAACTGAATGCATGCCCACAGAAGTTTATTTGAAGATTTTATGTGTGCAGAGCTTGAGTGTAACTATGCTGGTTCTGTATTGACTGTGAAATGCTGGGAATAGTAGTTTTATAAAATCCTATTAACATTATTTGGTGTTTGTTTTTCTCATTTCATTGATTTAAAGGTAGTGGTAATGCAGGTATTTTTAGGGTCTCTGAACATTTTGAGTAATTGAGGAAAACTATATATCATAGCTCCCTCGAAAAATAGCTTCCATGTAAAATTCTAATTTACATGCAATACCTGAAGCTTTATTATTTCCATGTGGCCTGATTTGTCAGGAGGAGTGTGTGTTTCTTGCTCTAGTATTTGCTTTTCTTTTTAAATTGTAGTAAAATACCCATAACGTGAAATGTAGCGTTCTAACCATTTAAGTGTACTATTCAGTGATATTAGGTGCCTTCATTTTGTTGTGCAGCTGTCGCCACCATCCTCTCCGAACCTTTGTCTTCCTGCACTGAAATCCTGTATAGCCTGTTCCACAGTAACGCCCCAGTTCCCCTGTCCCCAGCCCCTGGTAACCGCCTCTCCACTTTGTCTCTGGAAGACAGTATTTCTCTTTGTGTCCCATTTGTTTTGCTTTGTATCGTGTCTTTCAGGTTCATCCTTGTGGCATATTGCAGAATTTTCTTCCTTTTTAAGGCTAAATAACATTCCATTGTAGGCATATATCACATTTTGTTTATCCATTCATTAGTTCATAGATATGTGGGTGGTTTCCATCTTTTCGCTATTATGAATAGTGCTTCTGTAAACATTGGTACACAGTTATTGTTTGAGTTCTCTTGAGTGTATGCCATAAATGGAATTGCTGGGTCATGGGATAATTCTTGGGCTTCCCCAGTAGCACAGCTGGTAAGTAATCTGCCTGCAATGGAGGAGACCCTGGTTTGATTTTTGGGTCAGGAAGACCCCCTGGAGAAGGGATTGGCTACCTACTCCAGTATTCTTGGACTTTCCTGGTGTCTCAGATGGTAAAGAATCCACCTGCAATGCAGAAGACCTGGGTTTGATCGCTGGGTTGGGAAGACCCCCTGGAGGATGGCATGGCAACCCACTCTAGTATTCTTGCCTGGAGAATCCCCATGGACAGAGGAGCCTGGTGGGCTACAGTCCATCGGGTTGCAAAGAGTCGGACATGACCGAATGACTAAGCACAGCACAGGGTAATTCTTGGTTTGATTTTTTGAGGAACCATCAGTTTGCTTCAGTGTTTTTTGTCATTCACATAAAATATGAGGCTTAAAAGAATTGTGTAATTTAGGCATGTATTAATGATCACATTTACCTTTCTAAAAATGTGATTTCAAAGAGCCATTTCCTGATTGAAGGTATGTGGGAGTTTTTGTCTTAGGTTTTGGAAATCTTGGAGTTTTAAAATTATGTGCTAGAATTCAGACTAAATAAGTTTACCTGGATAGGTTCCCAGATCCCAAACTTGTTTATGATCTAATCTGCTTTTTTTTTTTCCTCTTGTTTGATTTCAGTGCTTGTTTTCTGTGTTTTCAATCTTTTGGGGAAATTACTTGTCATGGCAGATGGTAAGATGGGGGTGATTTTGCATCATTGCAGAGGTCTGGATTGTTCTGTTATGCTGAGTATCTCGTTGGATACTTTGGCAATTACTCTGGTATGCTGTGAATACTGCTGCTTCTGACAGGCAAGTTTAGTGCAAAGATATCCATGTCATTAATTAGTGAAGAGTGGGAAATGACCAATATTATTCTCTTATTACTGTACCATTATTTTTTCAACTACTCCCCTGAAGTTGGAAGTGTTATGTTGTTGTGGGTACTGTGATCCCTCTCAATAACTGGCCTCTCTGCGATCAGTGGGGAAGTGTAGACAAACAGAAAGCAATATGACTCAACCAAATCTTAGAAAACTAAGATCTCATGCTTGCCAGACTCTCTCTCTTCCCCTTCCGCTCCAATTCTAACATCTTTCGTAAACTCCCTGTTTAATATTTCCTCATCACTGTTACAGCCCATACCCCATGGTAAACAACAAGCGTAATATCAGGAGAGATGGAAGGAACAAAGGTGTTAATGTGGCTTTTACTCTCAGTTTGGGTCACTTGGTCATCTGGGCTCTCTCACCTGGTGATCCATTGTGTGGGCTCTTGGTACCTTATTTCATTTGTCAACTACAGATGCACTTGAAAGGTCCCCAGATGGTTTGGGTGCTCCAGACTCTTGGAACTTGAATATAACTTAAATCTGTATGGGATTTCCCTGGTATCCAAAATACCAAGATTACATAGATGCTGAGTATCCAGCCTGGACTGTTTATGCTCCAGCTTTTTGAGTAAGACTAAACACACTGACATAAAATGCCTTTATAATTCTTCTTTTGAGGTTATTCACCTGAAGGTGAATATTAACTCCTAGTTTTCGGTAATAGATTTTTACCTTTCATCAGACTTGTCTCTGCTAGGGACAAAGTGATTTTACTGCTGGTGTACATCATTAACCTTTAGAAAAGCTTCCAAGTCCATATTAAACATTTCAGCATGCTTGTGTCAGATCAGGACCTTTCTGTAGCTCAAACTGAGGTATAAACAGCAAAACTTGAATTTTATGTGAATGTTTTTGCATTCTAACTTTAGGATTTTTCTTCCTTTCTATAAACATGTGGCACTGAGTATTTTTATCCTGTTATTCTGTATCTGTCTTTTAAAAAATTATCATGCAGTACAATAGACTATTTTACCCTTTGGTTTTGTTCTTTAAATTGTAATACACGTATAGATTTGTGTGACTACTGCTATAATCAGGGTACACCTCACCTCAAAAAATCCCTCCTGCTCTCTTCAGGGTTACCTTTCCATTACCCAGTAACCAAAAAGTAAATGTTTTTGTGCTTTGTACTGTGGGAAGCAGTAAGGTGGTTTTCCTTCCTTTTCTCTTTACCACTGATTTTTACTCAAATGCGATGGACTAAAAAGGATAAAATAAACATAATCCCTTTTCATTTTCTTTCAGAAACTCAAAACTTTTTCATAAACTTGATTAGGAATAAGATCATTTTGCCTCTGATGAGTTCCAGCAGGGGGCGGTGTTGGGCCATAACAGTACACAAAGATTGTTGCAAAATAACTAACTTGAACTTTTTACTTCAGGGAAACAGGACAATTAATTAAGAATTGACATTTAACTCTAGAATCTACTTTCTTTGGATCTATTCCAAAAGCTATCTTACTCCTAGCAAAGCAGTCTGTGGATGAAAGCATCCTTTAATTCTTTTGTATTTGTTTTCAGATACATTTTGTTTTAAATGTTTGTAGAATTAGGAGTTAACTTTTTAAGGTTAACCTTTGTGGAAGGGATACCTGCAGTATTATGGGTGAATCTGTGAATCCTCCCTTCCAGCCCTTCCCTGTGATCTGGTAGAATTTTATCAGAGACATATGTCAGGTGTTATATATTCCAGTATTCTTTATTGCGGGCAGGAACCCCATCTATAATATTCCTCATAATTGATTGCATTAATTAATCAGCAAATGGAGCAGATGCAGAAGAAAGATGCAGATTTTGATTGCCAGGATCCTGAGTTTGAAGCTTTAATGGAGATGTTTAGTGAGAAATGATGAAGTGGAGCCTGTGAGACATTCACAGTTAGGTGATTAAGGTTTTCAAACCTAACTCACTCAAAAAGGGATTCCTAACTTGTATCCAAATAGAAAAAGGAGTACGTCAAGGTTGTATATTGTTACCCTGCTTATTTAACTTATATGCAGAGTACATCATGAGGAACGCTGGGCTGGAAGAAGCACAAGCTGGAATCAGGATTGCCGGGAGAAATGTCAATAACCTCAGATATGCAGATGACACCACCCTTATGGCAGAAAGTGAAGAGGAACTAAAAAGCCTCTTGATGAAAGTGAAAGAGGAGAGTGAAAAGGTTGGCTTGAAGCTCAACATTCAGAAAACAAAGATCATGGCATCTGGTCCTATCACTTCATGGGAAATAGATGGGGAAAGAGTGGAAACAGTGTCAGACTTTATTTTTTTGGGCTCCAAAATCACTGTGGATGCTGATTGCAGCCATGAAATTAAAAGACGCTTACTCCTTGGAAGGAAAGTTAAGACCAACCTAGATAGTATATTAAAAAGCAGAGACATTACTTTGCCAACCAAGGTCTGTCTAGTCAAGTTTATGGTTTTTCCAGTGGTCATGTATGGATGTGAGAGTTGGACTATGAAGAAGGCTGATTGCCGAAGAATTGATGCTTTTGAACTGTGGTGTTGGAGAAGACTCTTGAGAGTTCCTTGGACTGCAAGGAGATCCAACCAGTCCATTCTAAAGGAGATCAATCCTGGGTGTTCATTGGAAGGACTGATGCTGAGGCTGAAACTGCAATACTTTGGCCACCTCATGTGACTCACTGGAAAAGACTCTGATGCTGGGAATGATTGGGGGCGGGAGGAGAAGGGGACGACAGAGAATGAGATGGCTGGATGGCATCACCGACTCGATGGACATGAGTTTGAGTGAACTCTGGGAGTTGGTGATGGACAGGGAGGCCTGGCGTGCTGTGATTCATGGGGTCGCAAAGAGTCGGACACGACTGAGCAACTGAACTGAACTTGTATCTGGTAGTATATACTTCCCTGGGAATTGGTACCACCATTTATCCAGATCCTCATGCAGGATACTGGGAATCATCTTTAAGACCTCTCAACATTCTCTTAATTCTACCTTTTAGGTAGACCTTCTCAGACCTGGTTACTTCATTTCTACTTCTGTTATCTAAGTCCAAACTACCTTTATCTCTCATCTGGATTCCACTTCCTAACTGATCTGCCTAAATGTGATAAAGAATCTGCCTGCCAGTGCAGGCAGAGAAGGCAATGGCAACCCACTCCAGTACTCTTGCCTGGAAAATCCCATGGACAGAGGAGTCTGGTAATCTGCAGTCTATGGGGTTGCTAAGAGTTGGATATGACTGAGCGACTTCACTTTCACTTTCACACATTGGAGAAGGAAATGGCAACCCACTTCATTGTTCTTGCCTGGAGAATCCCAGGGATGGGGGAGCCTGGTGGGCGGCTGTCTATGGGGTCAGATAGAGTCGGACACGACTGAAGTGACAGCAGCAGCAGCAGCCAGTGCAGGAGGTACAAGTTTGATCCCTGGGTTGGAAAGATCCTCTGGAAAAGGAAGTGGCTGTCCACTGCAGTGTTTTTGCCTAGGAAATCCCATGGACAGAGGAGCCTGGTGGGCTACAGTCCATGGAGTTGTAAAGAGTTGGACATGACTTAGTGACTAAACAGCAACAAATAGTGATATTTCTACTTTATTTTTCACACAAAAACTATTTTAAAAAATATAAAATGTGATCATGTCAAACTCCTATTGAAACTTTTCTATTATTTACCATTATGCTTAGGATAAGCCAGAAATATTTAGTTTGAACCCTTCCAGCCCCTCACTGTGATCTGGCCTCTCTGCTTACTGCTACAGCCTCACAATATGCCACGTTCCCCTTGGTCGCTATGCTCCATCTTCTCTGGTGTCTTCTTTGTTCCTTGTTTGGACTAGGGGAGCAGAATAGAAGTGGGGGGACCTGTTTTTAAGCCAACATGCATTTTAGGTAAAGAAGTGATGGCTTCAGTTTAGTTCAGTTCAGTTGCTCAGTTGTGTCCGACTTAAAGTTTGTGGCTCATGGGAACTCATCACTTTGTTACTTTTCCACTGAAATCTTGGGATAAAAGCACATCTGAGTTCAGATTCTGTGTAGAAAGAAATTATATTCTAATTGAGAAAGGGAAGTTTAGGACCAGGCAGTCATTACCATGATATTTTCGAAGTGTAGACAGTGCTTTGTATTTGAGAACTTTGTATTTGTGTGCCTAAAATGCTTTGTATTTATGTGCCTAAAATGACTCTCTTTGAAAAATCATTCTTGCTTTTAATTATCCATTAGCTTTGTTTTTCATGTGTATGAGTCTTGCCTCAGCCACCAGTTGGACCACACAACCATCTGGGGCTTAGATGCTATTGGTGGTACCCCGAATAAGTGGTAGCAGTGCAGCCTGTTCTGGCATTTCTGGCTTCCCGGGGCAGTTCATTTCATTTTGGGAGAGTTGAAGTTCTCAGTCTTGTACAAGATCTCTGGCCTGCAGTTTTCCCACACTGGTTCTAGCTTTCCTTGGAGGCATAGAGGACAAGCCTAACTTCTCTTCCCCTGTTAGCTCTTTAGCTATTGAAGTAGCTGTTGCGGCTCCCAGCATATTCTCCTTTGTAAATCTCCTTAGCTTCAAGTATTTCTCATTGTGTTCACTATTCTGGGTACTTTCTACTGACTGTCCTCCAGTTTAGTGTTTGAAAGTGTGTTTTGAGACTCCATGTAACACAGCCACTTAAGACACTAGTTAAAAGTGAACATTCTTATTGGATTAAGATGGTAAATTAACTTCTGATCTAGCTCCCTATTGAAACCCTCCTGAAACTACAGTGAAGATCCAAAGGACAGAACATTGGGAAAGAAGATGAGCAGTACAGTTTGAAAAACTGAAAAGCGTAAACAAGAATGAGTGGCAATTTATCTAGACACCCAAAACTGAAAAGCCTAAACAAGAATGAGTGGCAATTTATCTAGACACCCAAAACTGAAAAGCCTAAACAAGAACGGCAGTTTATTTAGACACGCAAGACTCATGAACCCTAAATTGGCAGAAGATCAGATTTACCTTGTAAATCCTCAAAAAGCTCAGAAACTAGGCAATACCAGATATCTCTGGAAATTGGGATACAAGGGAGATGAAATAGGAAGATTGGTTGAATATTGCTGATTAGTAACTCCCAGTGGATGCTGTTTACTTTGGGACAGATTCTGGAGGCTCAAAGCAGTGATCTCTGGATAAAATAGGATTTCCATGTGGGAAGGCATTCCTAGCACTTCTCAGGAAATTTTACGTTTATTCGAATTCCAAAAGCTGAGGAAAATCATTTAAATAGGAAAACGGGAAAAAGGAATTTAAAATTTCCTGAGAGTTAAAGCTTAACAGTCAATACTGTTGGTTACCATTTGTTTTAAGAGTTCTACTGACATCAAGGGGAAAGCAAGAATGAGGCATGCTGACACACTGACTAGAAAGGAAAGGTCTGGGAACTGAAACATCTGGGAGAAAAGCGGAATCACGATTAATAAGCTGGTCTTACTCGTAGTTGTTGCCATCTTATAAATATGTTTTCATCCTCTATCTGCTGCTAACAGGTATTCTTAGGAGTAAAATAAGTTTATATTAATTATAAATCCTATGAGTGGTGTTCTAGGAAATAACAAGTTTGGGAGCAGAATAAATCGGTAAATTGGCAGTTACAATTTAGTATTTTGTGTAGTACTGTTAACCTTACTATGAGATCTCAATGTTGTATATGTAAATATTACCCAATAATGTTTGATGGTGTTTTCAAGTTCGGAATATTCACTGATAGACTGTAGGTTGTTGTTTTTTTTTTTTTTTCTGAATACTAAGGAATTGAAGATATGAATGTTTTTGCGGAATACTCCAGTATGAAATAAGAACTTAATATAAAATCTGAATACTAAAAGCAGTATTTCAAAGCAAAACCAAAACCAGAGTAAGCAGTTTATCATTAAAAATATTATAGGCTATTATAGAGGTAACGTGTGCCCTAATACTTCACCTGAGGGATTCTTTTTTTGATACTCTTTGTATTTGACCAATGTCAATATAAAATGAGTGGAATTTTTCTACATCTGGAATATTTATTATGCAAGACTTTTGAACAGGACAAATAATACATGGTGTATTTTAAAATTTCATTTGTATTTCAAGTTTTAAAAAGATGTTAATTTGTCATTTTACATTGTTTCTTTTTAAAGATCTTGCTCTTTTCTCAGATTTCTTGAGAATAATGATGTATAACATTATGTAAGTTGAAGATGTGTAAAGTGATTATTTGGTACATGTATGTATTCTGAAATGTACTGTACTACAGTGCAGTTAGTTAATACCTCTGTCACCTCACATAATTACCACTTGTGTGTGGGTGTGTGGTGAGAACATTTAAGATTTACTCTCATGGTGACTTTCAACTATATAATAGCTTTAACTGTAGTCACTGCGCTGTACATTAGATCCCCAGAATTAATTCATCTCACAATTGGAGATTTTTACTTCTTGACCAGCCTCTTCCCATTTCCTCAGTCCCAGTTCAGTTCAGTTCAGTTCAGTCGCTCAGTCGTGTCCGACTCTCTGCGACCCCATGAATCACAGCACGCTAGGCCTCCCTGTCCATCGCCAACTCCCGGAGTTCACTCAAACTCATGTCCACAGAGTGGGTGATGCCATCCAGCCATCTCATTCTCGGTTGTCCCCTTCTCCTCCCGCCCCCAACCTTTCCCATCATCAGTCCCAAGCCCCTGGCAAACGCCATTCTCTGTTTCAATGAGTTTGTGCTATACATTCCATATATAAGTGATATCATAGAGTAAATGTTTTTCTCTAACGTACTTCAGCTCTCAGGTTTTATTGATGTGTCCCAAATAGCAGAATTTCCTTCATTTTTAAAAAATGACTGACTGATATTCTAGTGTATGTGTATATATCCGTTTTATCCATTTATTTATCAGTGGACACTTTGGTTGTTTCTGTGTCTTCATTACTGTGAATAATGCTGTAATGAACACAGGGAATATGGAAGTCTCTTTGACATAGTGATTTCATTTCCTTTGGATGTATACCCAGGAGTGGGATTGCTGGATCATATGGCGGTTTAATTTTTTGAGGAATGTCAATACTGTTTTCCGTAGTGCTGTACTGATTTATATTCCTGTCAAAAATACAGAAGGGTTTCCTTTTCTCACGTTCTTCTCAACACTTCAGTCAGTTCAGTTCAGTCACTCAGTCCTATCCGACTCCGCGACCCCATGAATCACAGCACGCCAGGCCTCCCTGTCCATCACCAACTCCCAGAGTTCACTCAAACTCATGTCCATCGAGTCGGTGATGCCATCCAGCCATCTCATCCTCTGTTGTCCTTGTCTCCTCCCGCCCCCAATCCTTCCCAGCATCAGACTCTTTTCCAGTGAGTCAACTCGTCGCATGAGGTGGCCAAAGTATTGGAGTTTCAGCTTTAGCATCAGTCCTTCCAATGAACACCCTAGATTGATCTCCTTTAGAATGGACTGGTTGGATCTCCTTGCAGTCCAAGGGACTCTCAAGAGTCTTCTCCAGCACCACAGTTCAAAAGCATCAATTCTTCGGCAATCAGCTTTCTTCACAGTCCAACTCTCACATCCATACATGACCACTGGAAAAACCATAGCCTTGACTAGACGGACCTTTGTTGGCAAAGTAATGTCTCTGCTCTTTAATATACTATCTTATCTCTTATTTTTCTGAGGGGGGAGGTGGTATCTCATTGAGGTTTTGATTTGCATTTTTCTGATAATTAGTGATGTCGAGTATCTTTTCATGTGCTTGTTGGCCATTTGTATGTCTTCTCTGGAAAAATGTCTTATTCAGGTCCTTTGTTCATTTTTAATCAGATTATTTGCTTTTTGTTATTGAATTTTATGAGTTATATATTTTGGATATTAGCCCTTATGAAATACATGATTTGCAAATATATTCTCCTACTCTATAGATTGCCTTTTCATTTTGTTGATTCTTTTGCTGTGCAAAAGCTTTTCAGTTTGATGTAGACTCATTTGTTGATTCTTCCTTTGGGTGCCATATCTGAAAAAATTCATTGACAAGAAAATGTCAAGGATCTTTTAATCTTATTTTCTTCTAGGAGTTTTATGATTAAGGTCTCACATTTACGTCTTTAATAATCCATTTCTGAGTTCATTTTTGTGAGTGGTGTAAGAGAGAGTTTCAGTTCATTTTTTTGCATGTAAATATCCAATTTTCCCAGCAATATTTATTGTAGAGACTGGGTTTTCTCAATTGAGTATATTTGACTACCTTGTCAAATATTGGTTGACCACATATTATATACATGGGTTTATTTCTGGGCTCTCAATTCTGTTTCATTGATCTATGTCAGTTTTTAATGCCAATATCATACTGTTTTGATTGTTATATCTTTGTAATATAGGTAAAAATCGGGAAGTGTGTTTTTTTTTCTTTCTCACGATTTTTTTGGCTATTTGCGTCTTTCATGGTTCCATACAAATTTAACAATTATTTTCTATTTCTGTAAAAAAATGCAGTTGGGATTTTCATAGGGATTGCATTAAATCTATAGATGGCTTTGGGTAGTATGGCTATTTTTTTAAAACAATATTGTCTTCCAGTTTATGAATATGAGCTATAATCCCATTTATTTGTGTCTTCAACTTCTTAGTGTCTTATGGTTTTTAGAATACAGATTTTTCACCTGCTTGGTTAATATATTTGTAAGTATTTTATTGTTTTCAGTGTTATTATATAGGGGTTTGTTTTCATTATTTTTCAGATATTTCCTAGGGAATGAATAGAAATGCTTTGGTTTCTGTATGTTGGTTTTTTATCCTGTAATTTTACTGAATTTATTGGTTAGTTTTTTGGTATAGTCTTTAGGATGTTTTACATAGCAGATCATGTTATCTGCAGACAGAGACACATTCTTCTTTCTTTCTGATTTGAATGCCTTTTATTTTCTTTTCTTGCCTAGTTGCTTTGGTTAACACTTCCAGTGTTATTTTGAATAGGAATGGTAAGAATGGGCATCCTTAACTTATTCCTGATCTTACAAGAAAGACTTCAAGCATTTCACCATTGAGTGTGATATTTACTGTTGTCTGGCTTTTATTATGTTGATGTACATTTCTTTTCTACTCTCTTTGTTGAAAGTTTTCATCGTGAAAGCATGTGGAATTTTTGTTAAATATTTTTTATGCATCTTTGAAATAATATGATTTTAAACTTTCATTGTGTTAAATCACATTTGTTGATTTGCAGTTGTTGAACCATTCTTGCACCCTGGGGATAAATTTCAGTTGATCATGGTGACTTTTTAATGTGCTGTTGAATTTGCTTGTACTTTGCTGAGTATTTTTATATCTGTATCCATCAGGTATGTTGGCCTGTAGTTTTCTTTCATTGTATGGTCTGTGTCTGTATGTGGCTTTGGTATCAGGGTAATGCTAGTCTGGTAAAATGAGTTTCTCCTCTTTGGTTGTTTGCAAGAGTTTAAGAAGGATTGTTGTTAACTTATTTTCAGACGTTTGTAGAATTTACTAGAGAATCCCTAAGTTGAGAAGATCCTCTGGAAAAGGGGATGGCTACCCATTCCAGTATTCTTGCCTGGAAAATTCCAGGGACAGAGGAGCCTGCCAGGCTCCACATGGACCCACCAGTCCATGGGGTCACAAGGAGTCAGACATGAGTGAGCAACTAAACACATACTAGTGAAACCAACTGTTTCTGATTTTGTTGTTGTTGTTAGGAGTTTTTTGGTTACTGAATCAGTCTCCTTACTCCTTAATAGGTCTGTTCAGATGTTCTGTTTTTTCATGTTTCCTTCTTGATAAGGTTTATGTTTCTAGGAATTCATCCATTTCATCTAGGTTTTCCCAATTAGTTGGCAACAATTGTTTATAGTAATCTCTTCTGATTCTTTATATTTATGTGGTATCAGATGTCATGTCTTCTCTTTCACTTCTGATTTTGTTTATTTGAGTCTTCTCTTTTCTAGTTTGACTGGCTAAAGGATTTTGGATTTTATTTTATCAAAACCAGCTCTTAGTTTTGTTGATTTTTCTATTGTTTTTTTGGCCCCAATTTTATTTATTTCTGCTGTCATCTTTGTTATTTCTTTCAGCTAACTTTGGACTTCGTTTATCTTCTCTTTCTAGTTTGCTGAAGTTTAAGTTTAGGTTGTTTATTTGATATTTTTCTTAATGTAGGCATTTAGAGCTGTAAAATTCTCTCTTAAGACTTCATTTGTTGCATCCCACGAATTTTGGTGTGTTGTGTTTTCTTTTTCATTTGTTTCAAGATTTTTAAAATTACCTTTTTGACTCCTCCATTAACCTATTGGTTGTTTAGGGATATGTTGTTTACTTTGCACATTTTTGGATTTTCCAATTTTCCTTCTGTCAGTGGTATCATCTAGGTCAGAAAAGATACTTTGTGTGATTTCAGTTTCTTAAGCTTGCGAAGACTTGTTTTGTGGCTGCACATATGATCTGTGTTGGAGTATGTTTTGTGTGTGCTTCTGCTTTAGGGTGGGATGTTGTGTATTTGTCTGTTAGACCCATTTGGTTTAACATATAGTTCAAGAGCAAGGTTTCCTTATTGGTTTCTGAGTGATCTGTCCATTGTTGAAAGTGGGGCTTTGGGAGTCCCCTACTATTATTGCATTGCTGTCTGTTTCTTCCCTTGTATCTGCTTAAGATATGTATGTGGTACATTGTTAAGTGTGTGTGTATGTATGTTTCTGTGTGATCAATATATCCTCTTGATGAATTTGACCCCTTTATCATTATATGATAACCTTTGTCTCTTTTTCAACTTTTGAGTTAAAGGCTATCTCCTCTGAAATAAATATTGCTTCTTGCTGCTAAGTCACTTCAGTCGTGTCTGACTCTGTGCAACCCCATAGACGGCAGCCAACTAGGCTCCCCCGTCCCTGGGATTCTCCAGGCAAGAACACTGGAGTGGGTTGCCATTTCCTTCTCCAGTGCATGAAAGTGAAAAGTGAAAGTGAAGTTGCTTCAGTCATGTCCGACTCTTTGCGACCCCATGGGTTGCGGCCTACCGGGCTCCTCCATCCATGGGATTTTCCAGGCAAGAGTACTGGAGTGGGTTGCCAGTGCCTTCTCCATATAGCTTCCCAGGCTCTCTTTTGGTTTCCATTTGCATGGACTATCCCTTCATTTTGAGCCTATATGTATAACTAAAGCTGAAGTTTGTCTCTTACACGCATCACATAGTTGGGTCTTGGTTTTTTATTTGGATAGCCACTTTATCCCTTTTGATTGGAGAATTTAGTCCATTTCATTTAAAGTAATGGTGATAGGTATGTGCTTATTGCCATTTTGTTGTTTTCTGCCTGTTTTATAGGAACTTTAAAAAAAAAAGTCAGATTTCTAGGCTCCATCTTCACACTCAGTGAAATAAAGACTATTTTTATAAGTAATTTCCAGGACTCTACATTACAAATCTTACTGTTAGGTAAAAATTGTTACTCTGGTTGATAAGTTGTCCTCTTAAGTGCATTGCCCAGTATTACTGATATGGTTTGGAGAGTACAGAATAAAGCAGGTTCATGTCTTCCCTACTTTTATTTCCCATGCTTGTGTGTATAAGGAAATTATTCTCTTCCGCCCAGTTTATTGAGATGTGTCATAGTGATCTCTTATCCTTTCGTGAGTCTGTAATACTAGTTTTGTTTCCAAGTAATTAAAAAAATTTGAATTATTTTTATTGAAGTATAGTTGATTCATGATATATCAGTTTCAGATGTACAACATAGTGATTCACAATTTTTAAAGATTCTATTTCATTTGTAGTTATCATAATGCATTAGCTATATTCCATGTGTTGTGCAGTGTATCATTGTAGCTTATTTTATACTTGGTAGTTTGTACCTCTTTTTAAAAAAGATTTATTTGGTTGTGCCAGCTCTTAGTTACAGCACACAGGATCTCTGATCTTCGTTGCGGCATGCAGTATCTTTTTGGTTGCAGAATGCAAACTCTTAGTTGTGGCATGTGGGATCTAGTTCCCTGACCAGGGATTGAACCCGCATACCCTGCACTGGGAGCACGGAGCCTTAGCCATTAGACCACCAGAGAAGTCCCAGTTTGTACCTCTTAATCCTCTACTTCTATCTTGCCCTTTCCACCTTTCCTCTCCCCACTGGTAACCACTAGTCTTTTCTCTACTTCTGTGAAGTCTGTTTCTTCTTTAGCTATGTTCACGTCTGTTGTATTTTTTCGATTCCACATACAAATGATATCGTACAGTATTTGTCTTTCTCTATCTGACTTATTTCACTAAGCATAATACCCTCTGGGTCCATCCATATTGTTGCAAATGGCAAAATTTCACTTTTTATGGCTATGTATTATTCTATTGTGTATACACACACACACACACACACGTTGTTATTATTCAGTCGCTAGGTTGTGTCTAACTTCTGTGACTCTATCGACTGCAGCCTGCCAGGCTCCTCTGTCCTCTGTTATCTCCTGGAGTTTGCTCAGATTCATGCCCATTGACCTGGTAATGCTACCTAACCATCTTACCCTCTGCTCCTAGTTTTTAAAACTTTTATTTAAGTATAGTTGATTTACTGTGTTGTGTTTGACGAAAGTAACTCAGTTATATGTGTGTCTATTAATAAATGTATATTTTCATATTCTTTTCCATAATGGTTTGTCACAGGATATTGAATATAGTTCCCTATGCTAAACAGTTGGAACTTGTTTATCCATGTCATACTAGTTTTAATTTACTAGTCACTGTAGTGGGATTGTAAAAAGTGTAGGGTGAACTATTGTATCTTTTCTAACATATTAAATATCTAAACTTTTTTTTTTTTAAGTTTACAGTGCCAATATTTAAGGGGAAAAAAAGGTAGAAAAACCCAAGCAAACAAATGGAGTATTGTTTTCAAAGGTGACTTTGCTAGGGGCAATAATGTCAAAAGGCTCCCATGTGACTTGCTACATTGAATTACAGTGAAATCCTGACAGCTGCCAGGCTGTTGTTTTAGGGTCACTTGTATATTCTCCAGTGGAAAATCTAGTTTTTCAGCTCAGTTGTGAAATAAATATCACATAGATATTAGCAGTTTGTTATGGTAGGAAGAGCTTAGCAACTGAAACTTCAGTTAAGATCTGATACTCAGTACTTTCTTTCCCATTCCTATTTTTTTCATTTGTAGTTTGGGGCAGCAGTAATACCTGCTAGAGTTGGTAGGACGAAATGAGATAATTTATGTCAAGCACTTACCACAGTGCGTAGCTGCTAAAGAGGTATTAATTCATAGACTATTAATTATTTGAGTACCCTTTGCTCAAGCCAGATATTTGGGAATTGTTCATGAATCTTTTCTCTCTTTTACTTACTGAAGATCTATTCATTTCATCTCCTTAATGTGCTGGAATGGGAGTAAGGCATGACCCACATTTTAAAACAATTGGGCTTTAAGCAGGAAGTAACTAAATCAATGCTTCAGGATATCAACTTCTCTTGTACCTTTATTAGCAGTAACCACATTTAGTTTCTTAGAACTCTAAAAGGATTGTATTAACAGTCGTTTTTACTTCTGTTGGCAAAATTGGTACTGTTGTATAACATTCCTTATAGGAAATCCAGTAGGTAGTAAAATAATAATTTGTTGTTATTTTTACTTGTGTCTGTTTTTAGGCTTAACATTTTCATGTGTGTAAGTTTATAGGCATGCAGGATATTGTAGGTGTGGACTTAGCACAAGCACATTCCTGGGTTCAAATCTAGGCTGTGCAGTTTTATGACCTCAGTCAAGTTATATCAGTTTCCAGGCTTGCTTTGCCATGTTTTTAAAGTGGGTTGATAAGCTTTAGTTACCTAAAGGGTTGTGACAGTCATTAAAAAAGATACATTTATATGCAAATATAAAAAGCTGAGAAAAGCCAAGACACTCCTCAAGAACACAAGTGGAACAACTTGATAGATCTCAAGATTTTTAATTAAAATTAAGCTAGGTTAATAAAGACTGTTCTGTTGGTGCGAGGATATACAATACTCTTGTTTCAGTAGGTCAGTGGACTAGAATAAGGAATCCAGAAACAAGCATACACATATATAGACACTTGATTTGTGGGAAAGGTGGCATACAGAACAGTGTAAATGTGGTATTTTAGTAAATGGTGCTTGAGAATCATGCGTATTCACAAAGTGAACAGAGACCCCTATCTCAGACTACACTCAGATTCCCAATGGATCATAGATCTATTTGTGAAAGGCAAAACAGTGGATATGTGTTAGGAGTCAGTACAGGAAAATATGTGGCCTTAGATGACACCACCCTTATGGCAGAAAGTGAAGAGGAACTCAAAAACCTCTTGATGAAAGTGAAAGAAGAGAGTGAAAAGTTTGGCTTGAAGCTCAACATTCAGAAAACGAAGATCATGGCATCTGGTCCCATCGCTTCATGGGAAATAGACGGGGAAACAGTGGAAACAGTGTCAGACTTTATTTTTTTGGGCTCCAAAATCACTGCAGATGCTGATTGCAGCCAAGAAATTTAAAAGACGCTTGCTCCTTGGAAGGAAAGTTATGAGCAACCTAGATAGCATATTAAAAAGCAGAGAGATTACTTTGCCAACAAAGGTCCGTTTAGTCAAGGCTATGGTTTTTCCTGTGGTCATGTATGGATGTGAGAGTTGGACTGTGAAGAAAGCTGATCGCCGAAGACTTGATGCTTTTGAACTGTGGTGTTAGAGAAGGCTCTTGAGAGTCCCTTGGACTGCAAGGAGATCCAACCAGTCCATTCTAAAGGAAATCAATCCTGGGTGTTTATTGGAAGGACTGATGCTAAAGCTGAAACTTCAATACTTTGGCCACCTCATGCGAAGAGTTGACTCACTGGAAATGACTCTGATGCTAGGAAGGATTGGGGGTGGGAGGAGATGGGGATGACAGAGAATGGGATGGCTGGATGGCATCACCGACTCGATGGACATGAGTTTGAGTGAACTCCGGGAGTTGGTGATGGACAGGGAGGCCTGGCGTGCTGTGATTCATGGGGTCGCAAAGAGTCAGACTCGACTGAGCCAACTGAACTGAGAGTATGCAAAGCTTTCTTACAAATAGGACACAAAAATGATTAAGTACAAAAAGAAAATTATAAATTGGATTTTACTAAAATTAAGAATTTCTGTTAATCAAAACTCACCTTTGAGAGAGTAAGAAGGGAAGCCACAGAGTGGGAGAAGTTATTGGCAGCACTCTGACAAAGAGTTCTCCCATCTGTGTTGAGATGTGAAGTTTCACTTCCTCAGTGGCCTCTTGGATCCAGTTTAGAGAGCTCTCTTATCAGTATGGACTTCATTTTGATTTTCCTTTAACAGAGTTTGTGGAATGAATAAAGGCATAGTCGGATTTATAATACTGAGGGAATAGGCCTGGGAACGTGCTCAGCTGCTCGGAGGCTTCCTGGGTTAGCAGTGAGACCATGTGAGCGCATGGCAAGGGCAGCCAGAGGGCAGTGAGGGATGCCTGGTTTGGGATTCCCAGAGCAGACTTGGACTTGAACCCCGGCTCGCACGCGCTCTCACTCTCATTTCTTGGTTGTGTGTTTCTGCCTCATCTCTAAAGTAGGGATAGTTACAGAACCCACCATACAGGGTTAGGGTTAGTGAGATGACATAGACTAGTGTTTGCACGCAGGAGAGCTCAAGTCTGGTAGTATCATCACCACTGGAGTTATTATTCCTTGGAGGTGAGGGGTGGCTGTGCCAGCAGAGTGGCAGAGTTGTTGCTGCAGATCCGTGAGAGAAAGTCAACCCAATAGAAAAATGAGAGACTCAAGCAGGCACTTCACCAAAAAGATGTCCAAAATGTCCAGTAAAAATAAGAAAAGGTGCTCAAGACCACAAAGTCATTAGAGAAATGCAAATTAAAACCATAATGGCATATATGTACTATTCACCTACCAGAACACATAATTAGAAAGACTAACAATAGAGAGTTTGTAGGAATATGGGCAAGGAAATTCTCATACACTCTTGGTGTATATAAATTGGTTCAACCACTTTGGTAAACTGGTTGGCAGTATTGAAGTGGAATGTGTGTATACTTTATGACCCCGCTGTTTCACTCGGCACAGAAATGGTTTGCATGTGTGCAACCAAGTTGTGTGTACACTAATGTTTACAGCAGCCCTGTTTGGTCTAGCTTCATATTGGGGAGGTATGAAAAATGTACATCATAATATAGCAGGTAAGTACATTATTGTATGTTCCTGCCTGGGAATATAATACTGTAAACGAAAATGAACAGACTCAGCTCACACAACAAAATGGATGTATCTGAAAAACAAAATGTTAACCCAAAGAACCCACACGCTAAAGAGTACATGCTATATGATAGCAGTGTTTCAAGGCCATGATAGTTTCGCTTGGAGAGGAAGAAGGGGTTTATGATTGGGAGAAGTCTCTTCCTCACTGCCCAGATATTAGCAGTGCTCTGTTTCCAGACCTGCATGGTGATTACATGGATGTTTGTTTTGTCCTAATTTACTGAGCTGAACATTTATGTTTTGTGTGCTTTTCTTGTGTTCAACTTCAGCAAGAAAAGAACCACCCAGCTTTATAATGCCCAGTAAATATTCAATATGAGATTGTCCTTCTTCTCCATTTTATTTGTATTTGCATATGTCCTTTGATTATTGGTTAATTTTGGGCTTGAGGGTATACTTATAAATTTGTGAACTCTTTAAAGATTAGAGTTTAATCTTTAGGGGCTGTTTTAGCCAGCACACAATGCAGAAAGTGACTTTGGCCTTGAAAATTCAGATGCTCCTAGTTTTTGTATGACCCAATAGCAGTATAATATTTTTTTTTAAAATGACAAAAGTATAATGTTTTAATTTTCATTGTAGAAAGTCTTAATTGTAAATAGTTGAAGCTATCACTTTTTTGGGGTGCTTTTTCTATTGTTTCAAACCTTGTTTTTAACCCAAGAGGTTTGTGGTTTTGTAAAAGTTATGTACATTCCTGGTTAAATTTTGAAAGTTTCAATATATTTATTTTTCTAATTGCAAATGGAATATTGTTTTTTGTAATTGAGTATTTACAAGAACTGTTGATTTTTATGATTATCATTTACATCATACTTGGTTAAACTCATTGATTTTCTGGTAATGGTTTTAAGTAATTTTTTGTATTATGTTTCTGTATAGTCATATCAGTTATATCAACTGGTGTTAATAACGGTGATAACTTTTTAGCTTCTGAATCAAAATATGCTAAGCATTTATGTAAAAGAGGTTTTCTTTTCAGTAATATAAAAAATGAAATTTTTTTCTCTAGTACTTTTATTTGTTAGTTACTAAAAGGAGATCCAACCAGTCCATTCTAAAGGAGATCAATCCTGGGTGTTCATTGGAAGGACTGATGCTAAAGCTGAAACTCCAATACTTTGGCCACCTCATGCGACGAGTTGACTCACTGGAAAAGACTCTGATGCTGGGAAGGATTGGGGGCGGGAGGAGACAGGGACAACAGAGGATGAGGTGGCTGGATGGCATCACCGACTCTGTGGACATGAGTTTGAGTGAACTCCGGGAGTTGGTGATGGACAGGGAGGCCTGGTGTGCTGTGATTCATGGGGTCGCAAAGAGTCGGACACGACTGAGTGACTGAACTGAACTGAACTGAAGAGTTTTCACAGTTTATTATTTAAAAATAATTTAGTGGTAAAGACGTATTTTAATTGTCTCTGAAAAGGATTCTTCAGTCATATATTGCTCTGAGTCTACATAAGTTTTTGATTTTGTTTGTAGCTTTCTCTTTTAGAAATGAAAACTGGTAGGGTAGGCAGGATATATTGGCATAATCTCATTACTGCTGTTGACAAAATGATATGTTAGTCCATATGATAATTTCTTTGAGGCAAGGGACCCCTCTGAGTCTCCGATAATGTGAGAAAAATTAATACTTCTTTACAGAGCACCCAGTGGAGAGGTATGTGTTCTGGGTGCAGAGGCTAGTGTTGCTATAGCTTCATTTTCTTAACTTGGTACATTTGCAAACTGCAAAGAACATTGCCATCCCATTTAAAAAATGAAACTTTTGTAATGAAAGATCACTATGAGCTTGAGTATTAAACTATACATTTAAGTCCCCCCCAACCCCCATCCTGCCCCATTTACGTGCAGGGATCATCCTACGTTTTTGGAAAGTTTATCAGGGCTTCTCTGCTAGTTTTTTTCTCTGTTTCTAGAACTTATATTTGCAATGTGAGGCCAGAATTAGTTAGACTGTGAGTCTAAAGATTTTTTCCATGAGACAAATAAGGCTAGCAGCAGCAACGGCTTTGTTTTTAAATGGAAAATTTCATATATACACAAAATTAGCATTTTCTATGGCTGGATGGCATCACCGACTCTGTGGACATGAATTTGGGTGAACTCCAGGAGTTGGTGATGGACAGGGAGGCCTGGCGTGCTGTGATTCATGGGGTCGCGGAGAGTCGGACATGACTGAGCGACTGAACTGAACTGAACTGAACAATTCCAAAAGGTTTAATTCACACCAATGTTGGAATATTATTCCTGATTTGAGGCTTTATATTACTTGTTGTGATCCATACTTTCTTCAATTTAAAGAATAAATTTAACACCAGGTGATGCTAAATATGTAAAGTATAATTTGGATAAGATCCATCAAAATCATAGAGCATCCTGGATTTGCTGGCATGGTCTTGATTTTTGTTTAGTGGGGGTAGAAGTTTTGTTTAGTGGGGGTAGAAGGTAAAGAGGTAGAAGTTAAGTTTCCCTTGCCCTTATGGTGCTTCAAACGAGGACTCTGTAACAGCCTAGGGAGGTGGGAAAGACTGGAGGTGGGAGGGAGGTTTCAAGAGGGAAGGGACATGTATGTGTACACCTATGGTTAATTCATGTTGATGTAGGGCAGAAGTAAAATCAATATTGTAAAGCAATTATCCTTCAATTAAAAACAAATTTTAAAAAATGAAGGAGAAATAAAAAAACCCTGCATATTTCAGAGCATCTCTTACACCAATGAGCATTAGTAAAATAAATTGACAAATTTTTTTTAAAATAAAAAGTTAAGTATATAAATATATACTTAATATAGATCTTCGAGATGACGAATCAAAAGGGCAGACCAAAAATGTACTTAAAATAGCCCCATACCCTGGTATTTGTATATTTGAAAAGGTAGGCTGACTCTAATCATGCCCTAGGAATATCCCCTCTCCTGCCTAATTTCTCTTTCAACTTATTTCTCAAATGCCTTTGGCCATGACTTCTAAGACAGCTCTCATTCTGAAGTGATAGTGTCTATGATATGCTAATTAGATGTTAGGATGTTAACAGCATTATACATACCTGTGGTATTACTTGTTCAGTTCAGTTCAGTTGCTCAGCTGTGTTCGACTCTTTGTGACCCCATGGACTGCAGCACACCAGGCTTCCCTGTCCATCACCAACTCTTGGAGCTTACTCAAACTCATGTCCGTCCAGTCAGTGATGCCATTCAACCATCTCATTCTCTGTCATCCCCTTTTCCTCCCACCTTCAATCTTTCCCAGCATCAGGGTCTTTTCAAATGAGTCAGTTCTTTGCATCAGGTGGCCAAAGTATTGGAGTTTCAGCTTCAGCATCAGTCCTTCCCGTGAATATTCAGGACTGGTTTCCTTTAGAATGGACTGGTTGGATCTCCTTGCAGTCCAAGGGACCCTCAAGAGTCTTCTCCAACACCACAGTTCAAAAGCATCAGTTCTTCAGCGATCAGCCTCTTTGTAGTCCAACTCTCACATCTGTACATGACTACTGGAAAAACTACAACTTTGACTGTACGGACCTTTGTGGCAAAGTAATGTCTCTGCTTTTTAATATGCTGTCTAGGTTGGTCACAACTTTTCTTCCGAGGAGCAAGCATCTTTTAATTTCCTGGCTGCAGTCAGCATCTGCAGTGATTTTGGAGCCCCCCCAAAATAAAGTCTGTCATTGTTTCTATTGTTTCCCCATCTATTTGACGTGAAGTGATGGGACCGGATGCCATGATCTTAGTTTTCTGAATGTTGAGTTTTAAGCCAGCTTTTCACTCTCTTCTTTCACTTTTATCAAGAGGGTCTTCAGTTCTTCTTCACTTTCTGCCGTAAGAGTGGGGTCATCTGCATATCTGAGGTTTATTGATGTTTCTTCCAGAAATCTTGATTCCAGCTTGTGCTTCATCCAGCCTGGCATTTTGCATGATGTAAAAACTTTTAATTAAATTGTAATAAGTACCTTTACCTTGGTTGTATGCAGAAAGGTGCATCGAATGTCTCCTCTCACAGATACACTTCCTGTTGATTTTGCTTACTGGAAAATTCACCAAGTGATGGAGTGTATGTGACTTCTGCATTTGATCCTAGTGTATCAGAGTGCAGGATTCACCTTTAAGGGTGTGTTCTTTTATGAGTGTCTCAATTAATGTCTTTACCTCCCACTCCTGTAATTTGATGAAGGCAGTCAAGGTATAATTGTAGCTTTCCTAACCCACCCTGTTGTGAGTTTTCCCAAGCTCTAGATGGTAAAGTAAAGCCCTGGGAATTTGAAACTTTCTGGTGGAGAGTTGCAAAAATGTTTATGCTAATATGAGGGCTTGTGACTTTCAAATGTTCAGATGCTTTTCAGCCCTTATATGGATGGAACATTTGTGCGCTTGGTGTGCCCTCCAAGCAATATCTACTTGTGAAGATTACTTATTTAATCAGTAATCACTGATAATGGACTTTTAAAAGCACATTCTAGTTTAGATTAGTGTCCTTGGAAACTAAGTACCCAACCAAATACAAATCACAAGTATGGTAAGCTATTGATGATTCACATCACATAGCCACTGACACAATTTATACAAATAATTAGAGTAAGAGTTGTTCTTGTGCTAGTTGACTCATCATTTTTGGCTCATGGCTGCCTAGTGAATCAACTCTGTGTCTTCACTCTGTTTAATAAAGCACGTTTTGCATTGTCTTTTGTCTTTTGATTCTCAGAAGTTTCTGTATAAATGTTAGTGGGTGGAAATAAACACCCTGGATATTTATTTATATATATTTATTTTTATTTCCTGGATATTATATCAAGGAAACCATAGCATTGAGAGGTTTGTCATTTATACCAGCCAGCTGGATTTATGCCTCTGTATCTGCATATTGTGTATCAGTTTTCCTGTTTGAGATTTTTGAAAACAATTTGCTTCTAAAAGCAAATTGGTTGTGTTAATGTCAGTGAAATTAACCTGTCTGATTTATCTAAGGGTTAAACATTTGTTTTTCATATTATATGTGATCCCACAAATTTTGTTCTTATCTTGCAAACATTACTTTTCTTAAAGATTATGTTTTAATGTTCCTGGATTTTTATCCTGTATTATTCTAAGTGTTAGTCACTCAATTGTGCCTGACTCTTTGCGACCTCATGGACTATAGCCCACCAGGGTCCTCTGTCCTTGGAATTCTCTGGGCAAGAATACTGGAATGGGTAGCCGTTCTCGTCTCCAGGAGCTCTTCCCAACCCAGGGGTGAAACCTGGGTCTCCTGCATTGCAGGTGGATTCTGTATGATCTGAGCCACCAGGGAAGCCTCAATAAGCAATCTTAAGGAGAGTTTTTCTTCTGAGTTCAAGTTAGATAGGTACTTTCTAGTTTTGGTAAAAGGTCTGAGAAAACAGAAGAGATCTCACTGGTCCAACTGTGATTCAGAAGGCTAAGGCCCTCAGCGTAAGGGCAGTTATCTACCTTTACGTTAGTCATTTGCACCAGCTGGTGATTTTAGAAGCCCACATGCGTCCTGGTGCCTATTGCTGTATCTGCTTCCAGTTGTCTTTCCACTGCACAGCTCTCCCTAGGGGTATATTTATGTGGCAGTGTTTACAGATGATTAATATTTAATTAGAAATATGCCACTCGAAGTTCTTGGTAAGAAAAGGAATCTGAGGTGGAGTAATGGGTGTGCTGGCAGCCAGCTCTTTTCTCATGGAATTCCAGAATTTTCAAAAAGCCCTGGCAGCCTTAACATTCATTTCAGTTAGAAGAAGCTGGCTGTTGGTATTTTACAAAGTTGGGAAAATGTGAAATTTTAACCATGTAAACTTAGAATGTAATATATTCCATTAAAATTATGAATTAAGGTTACAGAAGAATTTAGAGAATGACATAACAAATATTTATATGGCTATCATTTACTTCTGTCAAATTCTGCTATTTTCCCATATGGAATAGGCTTTTATTTTTTAAGAAACAAAATGGGTACAGTTGAAGTACCCTGTATATTCCTCCCTGAATCTATTTTTCTCTCTTCTTCCCTTCCTCCTCAGAGGTAACCACAGTCCTGATGTATATTATTATGTATAAATATAGTGACATGGACTTCCCAGGTGGCATGGTGATAAAGAATCCACCTGCCAATGCAGGAGACGCGGGTTGGATCCCTTGGATCCCTGGGTCAGGAAGATCCCCTGGAGTAGGAAATGACAACCCACTTCACTGTTCTTGCTTGGAAAATTCCATGAACAGAGGAACCAGGTGGGTTACAGTCCATGGGGTCCCAGAGTCAGACACAACTGAGCACGTACACTCCCTCACAGTCACGTACAGGATAGCTTCGTTTCGCGTGTTGTCAATTATTGAAACCCAAAGAAAGAAATGAAGAAGCAAGGAGAAGAAAGGAGGAGGCCCAAGCCATCCTGGTGGAACATGTAAAGAGTCAAAGAAATTGAAGTCATTGAAAGTGATTCTTTTCTTCAGCAAACATTCAGATCAAGTAAAGAAGTCAAAAAGTCGGTGGAACCTAGTGAAGAAAAGCATTCTGCTGCAGCCTCAGGACCAGCCACAGTGGTGGCTGATCCACTGAGTAATGAGAAATAAACAGACCCAGCAGCATCCCTACGCTACCAAGTACCAGGACAATTCTCTGGCTCATCCAAATTTACTGAGAAAGCGGATGCTGAGAAAAAGTTCAAGAGATTAATTGCTCTCTGACAAAAAAGGCTAATGGGTAGTCCAGTGGCCTAAAGGAATATATGTATGGTTGAATTTACAGTAACATTGGAAATTTAGGTTTTTAAATGCTAGTATTAACTTTTTACTATTGAAAATAATTTAGCTAATTATATAAAAAAGGTAATCTCGTTTCATTCTTTTTTCATGTAGGCTCTAATATTTGTTGATTTGAACTTAAACATTGTGAATATTAAAACTAAAGTTTAAGAATGCTTGAAAATGTCATTCTGTTAAAGAAGCTAATCCTAAAAATATTAGTATTAAAGGTACACACACAACCCCCCCATAAAAAAACAGCTTCATACTACAAAACATATCATTCTGCATGTTGTTTTTTGTTTGTTCAGCATTGTATTTTAGCGTGTTGCTATTTGTAGGTTGGTCATTCATTTTAGTTGTGAGATTGTACTCCATTATATGTATTTATTACAATTTATACATTTCTGTTGGTAGGCATTTAGGTTTCTGGTTTGCACTTACAAACCACTGAGTAAATGGAACTGAATATTCTTGCAGGGGACTCCTCGTGTACTTGTGAGAGAGTTGCTCTGCAACCTAGAGTCTAAGAGATACATATGTAGAAGTGGAGTTGTTGGGTTGAAGAGTATATGCATATTTAGATTTACTAGATATTGCCAAATTGTTCTCTAAAGTACTTGCATTAATTTATACTCCCCTGCCACTGGTATATAATAGTTTCTGTTCCATATTCTGACCATTCTTGGTTTTATCAGACTTAGATTCTTGGCATATGATTGGTATGTAATGGTTCTTCATACTGTTCTAATTTTCACTTGCTTAATTATTAATGAGCCTAAACACCATTCATTCACCCAACCGATGAACTGAGTACTGGCTACGTTCTGTGTGCTTATATTCTAGTGAAGGGAGGTATAAATGAATAGATGGGAAAATGCATAGTATCTTAGATGGTGCTATGCTGTGGAGAGAAAGAAGAGAGCAAGTACCTTGTGGATAACCAGAGGAACATTCCAGGCAGAGGGGAGAACAAATGAGAAGACCCTTGGGTATGACCTGTTCACAGACCCACGGGGAAGCCGGGGAAACTGGAATAGAGTAAGTAAGGGAGTAGCAGGACGTGAGGTGAGAGAGTGAATAGTGAGCCTCATAGACAGTTATGGAGACTTAGTCTTTTACCTGAGTGTGATTGCCATCTGAAATGTGAGGGTTTTAAACAGAGGATGACATCGTCTCATTTAGGCTTTAAAAGGATCATAGAGTGTTGTGTTGAGAGGAGATTGTAAGAGAGGCTAAAGGAGGAAGCAGGGAGGCTAATTAGGACGTCATTGTTACAATTCAAGCTAGATAATGGTGAATTGATGAAGGTGATGAAAAGTGTTCACAGTCTGGATGTATTATTTATATAGACTTAGACTCAAGGAGATCCAACCAGTCCATTCTAAGGGAGATCAATCCTGGGTGTTCATTGGAAGGGCTGATGCTAAAGCTGAAACTTCAATACTTCGGACACCTCATGCGACGAGTTGACTCACTGGAAAGACTGATGCTGGAAAGGATTGGGGGCAGGAGGAGAAGGGGACGACAGAGAATGAGATGGCTGGATGGCATCACTGACTATGGACATGAGTTTGAGTGAACTCCGGGAGTTGGTGATGGACAGGGAGGCCTGGCGTGCTGTGGTTTATGGGGTCGCAAAGAGTTGGACACGACTGAGCAACTGAACTGAACTGATACATGTATTATTTATAATATTTATAAGCAGAGTCAGTGAGGTATGCTGATGTATTAGATGTGGGCTGTGAGAGAAAAAGTATCAATGCAGAGCTTTTGGCTGTGAAAACTGGAAGGCTGGAGTTGCCATTCATTGAAAAGGATCAGTGGGAGAAGTGGGTTTGGGGAGAAGGGAGAATTCAGGAGTTTGGCAAGTTCTAGATGCTTCCTCAGCATTATGGTTAAGATGTTGATGAGGCACGAAGATATGTGAGTCTGCAATAGAAGTCAGTAGAGTCTGCAATAGCTGGAAGCAAGGATGTCAGCACCAAGGAGAGGATTAAGCCATGAGATTGGAGGGAATGAATGTGGAGATGTCCAGGAAGAGCCCTGGGCCAGATTGGTGTTCAGAGGTTGGAAAGGCGAAGCTTACAAACAAGAGAGAATGAAAATGAGTGCCCAGTTAGGAGGAGGAGAACCAGAGCAGAAATGTCTTCAAAGCCTAGTGTGAAGTGTTTTAAAAAAGGACTGGTTGGTGATATCAGATATGCTCTGATAGATCAAGTAAGCTGAGTGCTGAGACCTGACCTTTCGTTTTAGCAACGTGGAGGTCAGTAAAGACTTTCACAGGAGGTTTTTCTGTGAAACAGTGAGGCGATCAAGACTAGGTTGGTATCCCCTCAGAGAATGGGAAGACAGGGTTTAGAGATAGCAAAAATAGACATCTCCTTTGAAGAATTTCTCTCCAAGAGCAGAGTAGAGAAAGGGGACTATTACTGGAAGAAGATATGGGATTAAGAAAGTCTTTTCAAAGATAGGAGATATTTCAGCATGTTTCATGCTGATATGAGTGATAAATAAAATGGGGGAAACTGATCATGCGTAAGAGAGAAGGGAGAATTGCTGGAGTGAGTTGAGCAGATGAAAGGAGAGGGATCTAGCATACCATGGAGGGACTGGCTTTATTAATAGTGGGAGCGCGGACCATTCATCCCAGTGGCAAATGGAAGGTAAAAGCACTTTGGCACAGATATGGGTAAACTGATAAATCTGATTGCTTTTTATTTCCTCATTGAACGTGATGTAGGACTGAAATGAAGGAGAGTGAGAAGAGAGGAAAAGGTGTGACCTAATTATTCAGCCGACTCATTGGAAAAGACCCTGATGCTGTGAAAGATTTAAGGCAAAAGGAGAAGAGGATTGCAGATGAAATGGTTGGATAGCATCACCAGTTCAATGGACATGAACTTGGGCAAGCTCTGTGAGATAGTGAGGGACAGGGAGGCCTGTGTACTGCAGTCCGTGGGGTTGCAAAGAGTTCAACATGACTTAGTGACTGAACAGTTGCAGTCATTCAGGAGAATAGGGAAATGGTCTGTGATTACAAGGCTACACCTTGGCCCACTTTTCTCTTATCATAGGTGTATAGTGAGGTCAGTCAGCAGAGTTAAAAAAACTCACCTGTGTGGATAATGTGGCGGTAGGATTTATCTAGGTTTGGGTTTGCCTGGAGGTAATGATAGGGGAAGAGGGGACAAGGTATTTGAGGGTGTGTTCAAAAGAGTGGGGTATAGTGATGGGCCATGGACTCTAGGTTGGTGAAGAACAGTGAAAAGGTGGTAGGATCAATGGATTATAGAACTGGAGTTTTAAAAAAGATTTTCGAGGAGGTGAATTGAAAAAATAAGGGGTGGCTGAAGAGTAGGATGCTAGAAATTGAGATGGTGGAGGGGGTCAAGTTACTGGTAATGACAGGTTCTAGGGTATGACTATGGGAATGAGTCGCTGTTGTCAAGTGAGGACCAGATTCTGAGAGGAGAGGAGACCGTCTGGGATCATCTCTGTGGATATTTAAATCATCATGCATTTTATTTCTAGGAATTTATCCATTTCTTCTAGGTTGTCAGATTTCTTGGCATACAAATTGTTCATAGTAGTCTCTTATGATCCTTTGTATTTCTGTGGTATCAATCATAATGTTTCTTCTTTCATTTTGGACTTTGAGTCCTCTTTTTTCTTGATAAGTCTAGCTAAAGGTTTGTCCATTTTGTTTATCTTTTCAGAGAATCGGCTCTTAGTTCATTGATCTTTTCCTAGTCTTTTTAGTCTTTATTTCATTTATTTTATTTTACTCTGATCTTTATTTCTTTCCTTCTCTAAACTTTGGGTTTCATTTGTTCTTTTCTTTTTAGTTCCTTGAGGTGTAAATAAGCTTGTTTATTTGAGATTTTTCTTGTTTCTTCATGTAGGCATTTGTCCTTATGATGAACTTCCCTGTTAGAATTGCTTTTGCTGTATCCCATAAGTTTTGGTATGTTATTTTTCTATTTTCTTTTGTCTCGAGGTATTTGTTGATTTCTTTTATCATGCAGTTTGATAACAACAGTGTTGGAGAGAGTATCACAGCCACGAGCTCAAATTGTTCAGGAGTGAGGTTGGGGGTGCCATGTTGATGACCACAACAGAATTAGCAATGGTGTGATCTGATAATGTGAGGTTGAAAGCGGGAAGCTTAGAGAGCAGCGAGACAGGAATTTGGAAGTGGCAGTGAGAAATAAGAGCATCGACCCTGTCTCCAGCCTAATAGGAAGAGGATTATGAGCATTAAGGCAGCCAGACTGCAGAGGGCTGCAGGGAGAGCCAGGTTTCAGTTGGCAGTGACTTTCAACCCTGGCTGCACACTTAAATCACCAGGGAGGGCTTGTAAACATACCATTTCCTGGGTCCCAGCCCCCGGAGATTCTGACTCAAATAGTCTGAGGTGGAGTTCAGGCTTGGGTAATTTTTTGAAACTCCCAGGTGATTGTATGTGCAGCCAGGGTTGTGTCCCAAGCAGGAACTTCTGAGGAAAGGTTGAGTAATTGAGGATGATAGAGGCGTGTCTGAGGGCAGTAGGGGAAGGGTTCTGAAGTTTAAGGGGATGGGACATCTTTTCAAAGATTATTGCCCTTTTGAGTTTTTGTGAATTGCCTGTTTCATGCCCATTACTCTAGTTTTCTATTGGTGAACGTTTGATTTTGGTTTGAGCTTGTTTATTGAAGTATTTCATTAATACTGAAAATAATATGCACCTGTACACATTGTGTAATGAGCACCCAAATCAGGAAGTAGAACGTTACTAGCATCCAGAAGCCACATTTGAGCCCCCACCCTTTCTAGTCACTATCCCATTTGCTAGGTTCGATTTTTAAAAGGATCTTATGTTGCCTACCTTAAACAACAAAATTTCATATTAAAGTGTACTGGGTTTAGGTAATATGGGAAGCCAAAATGATCCTAGCCATGGTACATGATACACAGAAAATGGCTTGAAAATCCACAGCAACATTTCATCTGAAAACTGGCCTCTTGGCAATGCACTGTAGTTGGAAACGCACAAGAGACAATGATCTTTTCAGCCTTCTCTCTCATCAGCTCTACTCCTGTCTGACTGGAAACAAGCCGTTTTGGCAAGTGAAAACGTGCTCTAGGTGACAAGGGGCCTCACCCAGTTAGCCAGGATGGTTTGGGTCTCACATACCTCCTTGACTGTGGTTCGGAGTCTAGGGTTAGGGCTTGTGAAACAGCTGTAAGCCAGGCTTGAGTCAGGGAAGAGCTCTGAGGAATGGCCACCATGGTTTTTCTTAACTGTAAAATATGTCTCATAAATTGTGCATTGCCAGATTCTGCTTTTTGATAGCTGTTAATTTTCAGTATTTTGACCACTGCTATTAAAAAAATGTAAAAGCTGGAGTTTTGGTTTATGAATTTCTTGGCAAAAAGCAGGAAAGCAAAAGCTCATAGGGCATTATGATGAAGGCTTTTTATTACTATCAGGAGCAGGAAGTACCAGTTTCTTTTATTTTAGCTATACCTATAACATCTGTTGAAAAATAAAGCTAATCAAAAATGGCATAAATATTAAAGATTATTAGGAAAAAATGGTAAGGACAAAATACTGCTTGCTTGCTTTCAGATAGTCATGTTGTACTACATTCTCTAAAATTCTTTGAAGTTTCAGTTCAGTTCAGTGGCTCAGTCATGTCCGACTCTCCGCTACCCCATGAATCTTTGAAGTTTAGATGAGTATAATATCAGAGTTTGTTATAAGTAATGTACCAATAACTTACTGATAGTACATTTCTTGAGGGAAATATTTTCATTCTCATGTCAATTGCTCAGTGATGTATGAGAATGAGTAAAGATAGGTTAGGATGTTCAATGGCCATATAAGGAGTTGTTCCTCCTTTAGGTTGCATTGTCCTGTTGTTTAGTTGCTAAGTCACGTCTGACTCTTTATGACCCTGTGGGCTGCAGCATGCCAAGCTTCCCTGTCCTTCACTATCTCCCAGAGTTTGCTCAGACTCATGCCCATTGAGTCAACAATGCCATCCAACCATCTCTGTTGCCCCTTTCTCCTCCTGCCCTCAATCTTTCCCAGCATCAGTGTCTTTTCAGATGAGTCAGTTCTTCGCATCAGGTGGCCAAAATATTGGAGTTTCAGTTTCAGCATCAGTCCTTCCAGTGAATATTCAGGACTGATTTCCTTTAGGATGGACTGGTTGGATCTTCTTGCAGTCCAAGGGGCTCTCAAGAGTCCTCCTCAGCACCACAATTCAAAAACGTCAATTCTTCAGTACTCAGCCTTCTTTATGGTCCAACTCTCACATCCATACATGACTACTGGAAAAACCATAGCTTTGATTAGATGGACCTTTGTCAACAAAGTGATGTGTCTGCTTTTAAATATGCTGTTTAGTTTTGTCTTAACTTTTCTTCCGAGGAGCAAGCATCTTTTAGTTTCATGGCTGCAGTCACCGTCTGCAGTGATTTTTGGAATCCAAGAAAATAAAATCTGCCACTGTTTCCACTTTTCCCCATCTGTTTGCCATAAAGTGTTGAGACCGGGTGCCATGATTTTAGTTTTGTGAATGATGCGTTTTAAGCCAGCTTTTTTAGTCTTTTCTTTCACCTTCATCAAGAGGCTCTTTAGTTCCTCTTCTAGGGAAGCATTGTCCTAGGTAAGCCTTTGATCTTTAAAAAGGGTAATTTGAGTAGAAAGATCAGTGGTTGCCATGGGTTGGTGGCAAGGGAGGAGTGAAGGGGCAAAGTCAAGAGGACTTTTCGGGCAGTGACACTGTTCTATATGATACTATAATTGTGGCTACATGTGGTTATACATTTGTCAAAACCCATAGAATGTTAACTCCAAGAGTGAACCCTAATGTAAACTATGGACTTTAGATGATGTGTCACTGTAGGCTTATTGATTGTAATAAATGTGACACTCTGGTTCAGGATATTGATAGGAGGCGAGGCTATGTGTCTGGGACTGGGGATAGATGGGAGCTCTCTTCTGCTCAGTTTTCCTGTGAACCTAAAACTGTACTAAAAATCAAGTTTGCTACTAAACTAAAAAGTAATTTATAAGCTTTTTTTGATAGCAAGTTGTAATATTTAATGATGTTTTCTAATGTAAAGTTATTCCCTTATCTATCATAAGGCTTTCATTTGACAGTATACACCTGCTTCTTAATATTTGTCATCAGTAAATGTGAAAAAAAACTAGCTGTCATCCTCTCAAATACTGGAATCTTTTTATTTTACAAGTGAGCAAACCTGGGCCTTTAGAGATATGGAGACTAGGGCTTAGGCTTCCAAATGTTTACTTCATTATCCCCAGAAACACAGCTTTCCTTCCATGAACGTAAATATTCTTCCTGATTTCAGCTGTGATGTCCTTAAAATGTTGGTTCCATATACATTTGTTTTGTTATTTTTAACATAGTTATCATTTAGAACAGGCAATCTTTTTTTTTTTTTTTTCTTTCAGGGTCTGTTTCAATACTATCCTCCTATGGGATTTCTTTTTTTTTTTTTATTGGAGGCTAATTACTTTACAATATTATATTGGTTGGTTTTACCATACATTGACATGAATCTGCCCCAGGTGTACATGCGTTCCCCATCTTGAACCCCCCTTCCACCTCCCTTCCCATCCCATCCCTCTGGTTCATCCCAGTGCACCAGCCCTGAGCATCCTGTATCATGCGTCGAGAGAACAGGCAATCATTTACAAAACTTGTAGCTCTCTTCTTACTGTGTAAATTATCCAGATATTTATTTCTGAATTCCCAATGCCTACATTTCGAATATTTATGTAAGTGTTAATTGAGAACAAAAAGTGTATATCTGGATTATTATCTTAGAGGAGATACTCTTTAACTTTTAGGTTGACTATAATTCTTTATACTTTTCTGTGTTCCTCTGGTACATTTATGTAGGATGTTAATGATTATAATCAGTTCTTTCTGGTAAGAAGCCTAGGTGCTGTTTCTGGAGATTGAGTTATACTGAATAGCTCAGAATGGCTGCAATCAATAAATATTCAAATACCATGAACAATATTCTTGTGTATTAAGGATTAACAACATAGTATATTTCATACTTTATCTTTTTAAAATTAGTATTCTGAAATCATAGACATTTAATTCATTTTTTTACATTTAAGTGTTTGTTGTTCTTAGTGTTTATTAATCTGTTGGTTACCAGTTTTATAACTCATGATTTGTCCTGAATGACACTTTCTACTTCCTAGGAACTGGTTCCTACATGGTTCCCAATCCTTCCTCCCCAAAACTAAAGATTGGTTAACCTTCTAAAATTTTCTTTCTTTTTCTAATGGTATAATATTATCATTTTATGTATTTTAATTATTGTTGTTGTTCAGGTGCTCAGTTGTGTCCGACTCTTTGCAGCCCCCTGGACTGCAGCATGCCAGGCTTTGCTGTCCTTCATCATCTCCTGGAGCTTGCTCAAACTCATGTCCATTGAGTTGGTGATGCCATCCAACCATCTTGTCCTCTGTCATCTCCTCCTTCTCCTGCCCTCAATCTTTTTTAGCATTAGGGTCTTTTCTAATGAGTCAGCTGTTCCCATCTGGTGGCCAAAGTATTAGAGCCTCAGCTTCAGCATCAGTCTTTCCAATGAATATTTAGGGTTTATTTCCTTTAGGATTAACTGGTTTGATTTCCTTGCTCTCCAAGGGACTCTCAAGAGTCTTCTCCGACACCACAGTTTGAAAGTATCAATTCTTCAGTGCTCAGCCTTTATGGTCCAACTCTCACATCTCTACATGACTACTGGGAAAACCGTAGCTTTGACTAGATGGACCTTTGTCGGCAAAGTAATTAGGATCATCAGAATATGTCATCTGTTGACTTTTTAAATTTACATGGATTAGTCAAAAGTTTAATAAATAATAGTTTAGAGAGTCAGATTTTCGCACATACTTAGTGTTTTCAAGATGTTATTTATTTGTCCTCAAAATAAAAAAGTCGACTTTTCTACTCTCCATTTCCATGGGAAGATGAAATACTAAGCCCTGGTTTTAAATTTAAAGAGAGTAAATTTTTGGTCTTTTTTCTTTTCTTCTCTGTTACATTACATCGTAGCACTTTGAATAGACCTAAAAATCCTCTAAAAGGATTGTTTATTTAGATCAGTTTTTTCATTTTATGGATGAGGAAAGTAGGACGCTGAAGTTAAGTGACTTGCCCAAGTAATATCTTACAACTAGTGCCACGTCTTTGGCTCAAACCCTGATCCTTCTCCCACCTCCACCCCCTATTTTTTGTGTCTTTGTGCTTCTTAGTGGCACTGAGTTTCCCAGCTACTCTATTTTGGTCCATTCCAGTCTGCAGTACTATTAATGCTTTCTTGGCCACCTTGTCCACACCTTCCTGAAGATCTACAATAGTGTAAACTTGCTTTATTCATGGAAATCAGTGGAGGAATCCCTATGGAAAGCTGCCGGCAGCACTGTGGTAGGCAGAATAATGTCGTCGCTATCCCACCCTAGTGTCGTTACCCCCCACCCTAGTGTGTTCACATTCAAACCCTTGAACTGTGGATTATATTACATTATGTGGTAAAGCGAAGTGGAAGCGTTAGTCGCTCAGTCGTGTCCAAGTCTTTGTGACCCCGTGGACTGTAGCCCACCAGCGTCCTCTGTCCATGGGATTTCCCAGGCAAGAATACTGGAGTGGGTTGCCATTTTTTTCTCCAGGGGATCTTTCTGACCCAGGGATCGAACCCCAGTCTCCTGCATTGCAGGCAGACTCTTTACCATCTGAGTTACATGGTTCAGTTCAGTTCAATTCAGTCGCTCGGTCATGTCCGACTCTTTGGGACCCCATGAATCACAGCACGCCAGGCCTCCCTGTCCATCACCAACTCCCGGAGTTCACTCAAACTCATGTCCATCGAGTCGGTGATGCCATCCAGCCGTCTCATTCTCTGTCGTCCCCTTCTCCTCCCGCCCCCAATCCTTCCCAGCATCAGAGTCTTTTCCAGTGAGTCAACTCGTCGCATGAGGTGGCCAAAGTATTGGAGTTTCAGCTTCAGCATCAGTCCTTCCAATGAACACCCAGGATTGATCTCCTTTAGAATGGACTGGTTGGATCTCCTTGCAGTCCAAGGGACTCTCAAGAGTCTTCTCCAACACCACAGTTCAAAAGCGTCAATTCTTCAGCGATCAGCTTTCTTCACAGTCCAACTCTCACATCCATACATGACCACGGGAAAAACCATAGCCTTGACTAGACGGACCTTTGTTGGCAAAGTAATGTCTCTGCTTTTTAATATACTATCAAGGTTGGTCATAACTTTCCTTCCAAGGAGGAAGCGTCTTTTAATTTCATGGCTGCAATCAGCATCCGCAGTGATTTTGGTAAGGGGAGTTAAAACTGCGATTCAGCTGACCTCAAAACGTGATTATCCTGGATTACTTTGGTGATCCCAGTGTAATCACAGGTCGCTAAAAGTGGAAGAGGGGAATTGAAAGAAAGAACCAGAGAGAGAGCCACGTGAGAAGGGCCAGACCTCCTTTGAAGATGGAGGCAGGGACCATGAGTCAAGGAAGGTGGATGACATCTACAAGATGGAAAGGCAAAGAAAGCCCCCAGAAAAGGTGCATCCTGCTGACATCCTGATCGTAGCCCTGTGAGGTCTATGTTAGACTTTTGATGAGCAGACCATAAGATAATAGCTCTGTGTTTTGTTTTGTGAAGTGTTTCTGTATTTAATTTTTTGGCTGCGCTGGGTCTTCGTTGCTGTCATGGGCACTCTCTAGCTTCAGGGAGCGGGGCTCCTCTTGGTTGTGCTGCACTGGCTTCTTGTTGCAGTGGTTTCTCTTGTTGGGGAGCACAGGCTCTGGACTCCTGGGCTTCAGTAGTTGTGGCGCATGGTTCTGGCTGCCCTGGGGCATGTGAAATCTTCCCAGACCAGGGATCGAACCCATGTTCCCTGTATTGGCAGGCAAATTTTAACCACTGGACCACCAGTGAAGTTCAAATCTGTGTTGTTTTAAGCCGCTGAGTTTGTGGTAATTTGTTACAATAGCCATAGAAAACTAATACAAGCATTTGTACTGCTCCTCAGAAAAAGTTATCCACTTGGCTTTCCCACTTTCCTCATGACCTGATTATTTCATTGGCTGCCTTGATTTCCCTTATGAATCCTGGCTCCATGTTTCTTATCTAGATCCTTGGATAAAACAACCCACTATAAGACTGTCTACTTCCATTCAGTTCTGACTGTCCTTCAGACACACCTTCCCAATGTTGCTCATTGGCTTTACAAACCACAATCTGTAATAAGAGGCTGCATAAAAATTTGAAACTGTTGTGCTGTTCGCTACTTTCCAGGAATTCAAGGTCAGATGCTGACCCAGTGTTCCTAACTGTCCTAACTCTATTCTAACTCTTAAGAATTTTTTTTTTGTTTGTTTTGTTACCTTGTAATGCTTATCGGGGAATTATGTGTATGGCTACACATGTAGTTGCTTATAGCTTTCTATTTATGAAAGAGACAGAGTGAAATCTATATCTTGCTTATGCTTGGCAGAGGAGGAAAATTCTGGGTCATTACCTGGTTACCTGTTTTATTGGGCTGACTTGCTAAGCAGGCTAAATGCATGTTTGATAGCCTAACTTGTCAAGATGTTGGCTAATAGATGTCAACACATTTATTGACTCCTACAAATGATGTAATCCGTGACTTGATACAGCACAAAGTTCTTGCCCAGTGACTGTTGTAGAATTAATTGGTGTTGGGGGCTTAATTTTGCAGAAGACTTAGTGGGTCAGTGTGATATGAATTAGTTAGGACAACTAACTCTCCTCGCCTTTTCATATTAATGTTAATCTCCATGTGGCTGGGAGGCTTGAATTCACCCAAAATGTCTGTCTTCTCATCACATTCCATGTTAGGGAAAGGCAGAATGAATAATTCTGACACTTACATTTGTTCATTGCCTGGCAGGGAAATTTGTTCAGTTCAGTTGCTCAGTCATGTCTGACTCTTTGCGACCTCATGGACTGCAGCACGCCAGGCTTCCCTGTCCATCACCAAATCCCAGAGCTTGCTCAAACACATGTCCATCTAGTTGGTGATGATGCCATGCAACCATCTTATCCTCTGTCATCCCCTTCTCCCCCTGCCTTCAATCGAAATTTCTCAGCATCAGGGTCTTTTCCAGTGAGTCAGTTCTTTTCATCAGGTGGCCAAAGTATTGGAGTTTCAACTTCAGCATCAGTCCTTCCAATGAATATTCAGGACTGACTTCCTTTGGGATGAATTGGTTGGATCTCCTTGCAGTTCAAGGGACTCTCAAGAGTCTTCTGCAACACCACAGTTCAAAAGCATCAATTCTTCGGCACTCAGCTTTCTTTATAGTCCAGCTCTCACATCTCTACATGACTACTGGAAAAACCATAGCTCTGACTAGATGGACCTTTGGTGGCAAAGTAATGTCTCTGTTTTTTAATATGCTCTCTAACTTGGTTATAGCTTTTCTTCCAAGGAGCAAGCATCTTAATTTCATGGCTGCAGTCACCATCTGCATTGGAGCCCAAGAAAAGAAAGTCTCTCACTGTTTCCATTGTTTCCCCATTTATTTGCCATGAAGTGATGGGACTGGATATCATGATCTTAGTTTTTTGAATGTGGAGTTTTAAGTCAACTTTTTCACTGTCCTCTTTCACTTTCATCAAGAGGCTGTTTAGTTCTTCTTCGCTTTCTGCCATGAGGGTGGTGTCATCTGCATATCTGAGGTTATTGATATTTCTCCCGGCAATCTTGATTCCAGCTTATCCTTCATCTAGACCGGCATTTCGCATGATGTACTCTGCATAGGCAAGTCTGGGTCAGTCTCCTGTGGGGTCACTGCTCCTTTCTCCTGGGTCCTGGTGTGCACAAGGTTTTGTTTGTGCCCTCTGAGAGTCTGTTTCCCCCAGTCCTGTGTAAGTTCTGGCAACTCTATGGTGGGGTTAATGGCAACCCCCTCCAAGAGGACTTATGCCATACCCAAGTCTTCTGCACCCAGAGCCTTACCCCTGTGACAGTCCACTGCTGACCTGTACCTCCACAGGAGATACTCAAACACAGTTCTGTCTCAGTCTCTGTGGGGTCCCTAGCTACTGGTGTGCATAAGGTTTGTTTGAGCCCTCTGAGCGTCTCTGGCGGAAATGGGGTTTGATTCTAAACGCGAGTTTGCCCCTCCTACCCTCTTGCTGGGGCTTCTCTGCCCTTGGACATGGGGTTTCTCCTCACAGCCGCTCCAGTGCTGTGCACCTGCTGCTCCAGCCAACACAAGAGAGGACTCTACACATGGACATCACCAGATGGTCAATCCTGAAATCAGATTGATTGTATTCTTTGCAGCCAAAGATGGAGAAGCTCTATACAGTCAGCAAAAATGAGACCGGGAGCTGACTGTGTCTCAGATCATGATCTCCTTATTGCTAAATTCAGACTTAAATTGAAGAAAGTAGGGAAAACCACTAGACCATTCAGGTATGATCTAAATCAAATCCCTTATGATTATACAGTGGAAGTGACAAATAGATTCAAGGGATTAGATCTGATAGACAGAGTGCCTGAAGAACTATGGATGGAGGTTCGTGACATTGCACTGGAGACAGGGACCAAGGAAAAGAAATGCAAAAAAGAAAAATGGCAGTCTGAGGAGGCTTTACAAATAGCTGTGAAAAGAAGAGAAGCTAAAAGCAACGGAGAAAAGGAAAGATATACCCATTTCAATGCAGAGTTCCAAAAAATAGCAAGGAGAGATAAGAGAGCCTTCCTCAGTGATCAGTGCAAAGAAATAGAGGAAAACAATAGAATGGGAAAGACTAGAGATCTCTTCAAGAAAATTAGATATACCAAGGGAATATTTCATGCAAAGATGGGCACAATAAAGGACAGAAGTGGTACGGACCTACAGAAGCAGAATATATTAAGAAGAGGTGGCGAGAATACACAGAAGAACTATACAAAAAAGATCTTCACAACCCAGATAATCATGATGGTATGATCACTCATCTAGAGCTGGACATCCTGGAATGTGAAGTCAAGTGGGCCTTAGGAAGCATCACTGTGAACCAAGTTAGTGGAGGTGATGGAATTTCAGTTGAGCTATTTCAAATCTAAAAGATGGTGCTGTGAAAGTGCTGCACTCAATATGCCAGCACATTTGAAGAACTCAGCAGTGGCCACAGGACTGGAAAAGGTCAGTTTTCATTCCAACTCCAAAGAAAGTCAATGCCAAAGATTGCTCAAACTACTGCACAGTTGCACTCATCTCACACGCTAGTAAAGTAATGCTCAAAATTCTCCAAGCCAGGCGTCAACAGTATGTGAACTGCAAATTTCCAGATGTTCAAATTGTATTTAGAAAAGGCAGAGGAACCAGAGATCAAATTCCCAACATCTGCTGGATCATTGAGAAATCAAGAGAATTTCAGAAAAACATCTATTTCTGCTTTATTGACTATGCCAAAACCTTTGACTGTGTGGGTCACCACAAACTGTGGAAAATTCTGAAAGAGATGGGAATACCAGACCATCTGACCTGCCTCTTGAGAAACCTGTATGCAGGTCAGGAAGCAACAGTTAGAACTGGACGTGGAAAAATAGACTGGTTCCAAATAGGAAAAGGAGTACGTCAAGGCTGTATATTGTCACCTTGCTTATTTAACTTATATGCAGAGTACATCATGAAAAATGCTGGGCTGGAGGAAGCACAAGCTGGAATCAAGATTGCTGGGAGAAATATCAATAGCCTCAGATATGCAGATGACAGCACCCTTATGGCAGAAAGGGAAGAAGAACTAAACAGCCTCTTGATGAAAGTGAAAGAGGACAGTAAAAAAGTTGGCCTAAAACTCAGCATTCAGAAAACTAAGATCAGGGCATGTGATCCCATCACTTCATGGCAAATAGATGGGGAAACTGTGGAAACAATGACAGACTTTCTTTTTGGGGGGTCCAAAATCACTGCAGATGGTGACTGCAGCCATGAAATTAAAAGATGCTTACTCCTTGGTAAAGTTATGACCAACCTAGACAGCATATTAAAAAGCAGAGACATTACTTTGCTTCCAAAAGTCTGTTTAGTCAAAGCTATGGCTTTCCCCGTAGTCTTGTATGAATGTCAGAGTTGGACTATAAGGAAAGCTGAGCACCGAAGATTTGATACTTTTGAACTGTAGTGTTGGAGAAGACTCTTGAGAGTTCCCTGGACTGCACGGAGATCCAACCAGTTCATCCTAAAGGAAGTCAGTCCTGAATATTAATTGGAAGGACTGATGCTGAAGCTGAAACTCCAATACTTTGGCCACCTGATGAGAAGAACTAACTCACTGGAAAAGACCCTGATGCTGAGAAAGGTTGAAGGCAGGGGGAGAAGGAGACGACAGGGGATGATATGGTTGCATGGCATTACCAACTAGATGGACATGAATTTGAGCAAGCTCTGGTAGTTGGTGATCGACAGGGAGGCCTGGCATGCTGCAGTCCATGGGGTCCCAAAGAGACGGACACGACTGAACGACTGGACTGACTGACTGACTGCATAGAAGTTAAATAAGCCGTGTGACAACATACAGACTTGACATAGTCATTTCCAGTTTGGAACCAGTCCATTGTTCCTTGTCCTTTTTAAACTGTTGCTTCTTGACCCGCACACAGATTTCTCAGGAGGCAGATAAGGTGGTCTGTTATTCCCATCTCTTGAAGAATTTTCCAGTTTGTTGTCATCCACACAATTAAAGGTTTTAGCGTAGTCAATAAAATAGTAGTAGATGTTTTTCTGGAACTCTCTTGGTTTTTCAGTGATCCAGCAGATGTTGAGAATTTGGTCTCTGGTTCCTCTGACTTTTCTAAATCCAGCTTGAACATCTGGAAATTCACAGTTCGTGTAATGTTGAAGCCTGGCTTGGTAAATTTTGAGCAGTACTTTACTAGCATGTGAGATGAGTGCAATTGTGCAGTAGTTTGAACATTCTTTGGCATTGACCTTCTTTGGGATTGGAATGAAAACTGACCTTTTCCAGTCCTGTGGCCACTGCTGAGTTTTCCACATTTGGTGGCATATTGAGTGCAGCACTTTCACAGCATCATCTTTTAGATTTGAAATAGCTCAACTGGAATTACATCACCATCACTAGCTTTGTTTGTAGTGATGCTTCCTGAGGCACACTTGACTTCGTATTCTGGGATGTCTGGTTCTAGGTGAGTGATCACACCATCGTGGTTATCTGGGTCATTAAGATCATTTTTTGTATAGTTCTTCTGTGTATTCTTGCCACCTCTTCTTAATATCTTTTGCTTCTGTTAGGTCCGTACCATTTCTGGCCTTTATTGTGCCCATCTTTGCATGAAATGTTCCCTTGGTATCTCTAATTTTCTTGAAGTGATCTCTAGTCTTTCCCATTCTATTGTTTTCCTCTATTTCTTTGCATTGATCACTGAGGAGGACTTTCTTATCTCTCGTTTCTATTCCTTTGGAACTCTGCATTCAGATGGCTATATCTTTACTTTTCCCATTTGTCTTTCGCTTGTCTTCTTTTCTCATGTATTTGTAAGGCCTCCTCAGACAGGCATTTTGTCTTTTTGCATTACTTTTTCTTGGGGATGGTCTTGATCACTGCCTCTTGCATAGTGTCACGAACCCTTGTCCCCAGTTCTTCAGGCACTCTATCAGATCTAATTGTCTGAATAGAATCTATTTGTCACCTCCACTGTATAATCATAAGGGATTTGATTTAGGTGATACCTGAGTGGTCTTGTTCATTGCCTGGCAGGGAAATTTTTTATTGATGCAAAATTTATTGACTCACTGTGAAGATTTCTTAGTGTCTTCTGGGCCCTCCTTCCTTCTCCATCCAGTAATTTCCCAGGTATAAGGAGGAAGATATTTCATATTTTTGTACGCCTTAGAGACTTTGGTGAGTGTTATTGATCAACTAATTCTGCAGGTGGTATGTTATTGAGTGTTGCTTTTTTTCTTTTTTCCATTATGATGATCTCTGCCATTTAAGCATAATGTTTAGACAGTTTGCATTTATTATCAACATGATCAATTTGAAATTTCCCATCTTGTTTTCTGTTTTCTATGTGTCTCCTCTTTATTCCTCTTTCTTCATGTTTTCCTGGTTTCTTTTGGATTAACAGTATTTTTTTGGGATTCCATTTTATCCCCATTATTGGCTTATTAGCTGTACCTTTTGTTTTATTTTTTAGTAGTTAGAGTTATATATCTAGCTATTAATTTATCTTTAAGTAATATACCATTTCACACAAGAATCTTACACAATATACTTCCATTCTACGTCCTCATCTTATGTTATTTTTATCACATTTTACTTCTACCTGTTATAAACCACATACTTAATTATTAAACTTTCTTTAAAGAGTCAGTTAATTTTTTCCAGCTTTTGAGGTATAATTGGCAAAACTATATTTAAAGTGTGCAAAATGATGATTTGATATTGGTATAGATTGTGAAAGTATTTCCAGAATCAAGTTAACCATTACCTTAGTGATTGTGTATGTGTGAGACAATCTTTAATATCTACTCTCTTAACAAATTTCAGTTATATAATACAGAATATAACCACCATTCTGTACTTTCATTGTGCTATTTTTGCTGTAGTCATGTGATACATAGATTCTCAGGACTTTTTCATCTAATAACTTAAAGTTTGTACCCTTTAACTAACCTCTCTCCATTTCCCCAGTCCCTGGCAACCACCCTACTACTCTGTTTCTATGAGTTCAACTTTCTTTTAAGATTCTCCATATTAGTGAGATTGTGCGGTATTTCTTTTTATTTCTCTGAGTTATCTCACTTAGCATAATGTCTTCCAGTTTCATCCAGGTTGTTGCAAATGATAGAATTTCCTTGTGATTTTTTTTCTTTTAATATTCTTTTCTTTTTTATTTTAATATTATTCCATTGTATTTACATCTTCTTATACACAATCTTACTTGCATACAGAGTGTTGAACACATCCCTCATGAAAGTGTGGAGCAGGGGGGAGCCTGCCACTGGGTGGGAAGTGTGTGTGAGTGAGGTGCACAGATCGTTGAGGTTATTGAAGGTGAGGGCTCCCCAGCAGCTCAGGTGTGGACTTGATGATGTTCTCGAAATGGTTAGTAGGATCCATGTTACTTTGACACATCTCCGGCTCTGGCAGCCCCTCCCTGCCCCTCAGTTGTACATTTACCTCAGTAACCCTAGATGGGGCAGGAAAGAAGTGGGTCCTTTTGGCAGTATACTGTCCGGCTGGGGAAGCTGAGTTCTCACTCACATGCACTCAAGCATTCTGTGATAGGAGGAATTGCTGGAGAGAGATCCTAAGCTATACCACCTTGGGGGAACGGGTAATGTGGTCCTTTTACTTCTACATCTAATTCCTGTTTTGTTTTGCTCCCATAGTGTACTGGAGCTACTCTGCTGGACTCTGGAGTTCTACAAAAGCCCTCTTCTCGGTAGGTGATTGTCCTGGTCACTTGGTCTTTGGGGAAATGGCAGTAGAAAACTCCTCTTCTGCCCTCTTGCTGATGTCATTTCAATTAACCTTTAAAAAGATTAAAATTGAGAGAAAAATGTCCTTAACATTTAGCCATGTGTTTTACATTGTAGGCCTCTATGGCTTTTTTGTAGTTACATATTTCCATTTGATATTTTTGTTCTGCTGGAAGAACTTTAATATTTCTCATGAGATAAGTCAGAGAAAGACAAATACTATATATCACTTATGTGAAGAATCTGAAAAAACCAAACTCATAGAAACAGAGTAAAGTTTTGGTTACCAGAGGACCATAGGTGGATGGATAGGAAAGATGTTTAAGAGGATAGACTTGCTACCAAGTAGTTAAATAAGTTGTAGAGGATTAATGCATAGTACAGAGACTATATATAATATTGTATTACAGTTGTCAAACTTGCTAAGAAACAAACTCAGTTATTCCAACCACTAAAAATAAAATAGTTATATAATGTGATAAAGGTGATTATTGCTACAAAGACAATTGTATTACAATATAAATTGTACACCTTAAATTTCCACGATGTTATATGTCAAATATATTTTTGCTGAAGTATAGTTGCTTTATAATGTCATTAGTTTCTGCTGTACAGCAAACTGAATCAGTCACATGTATTCGTATATCCTATCTTCCTTGGATTTCCTTCCCATTTAGGTCACCACGGAGCTTTGAGTAGAGTTCCCTGTGCTATATATAGTTCGTTCTTATTAGTTATTTCATTAGCAGTGTATATATCCCAGTCCTTACCAGCACCCCCTTCCCCTCTTGGTACTCATACATTTGTTCTGTGTGTCTCTCTGCTTTGCAAATAAGTTCACCTGTGCCGTTTTTCTAGATTCTACATATATGCATTAATATACAATATTTGTTTTTCTCTTTCTGACTTACTTCATTCTATATGACTGTTTCTAGGTCCATCCACGTCTGATGGCACCATTTCGTTCCTTTTTGTGGCTGAGTAATATTCCACTGTATAAATGTACTACATTTTCTTTATCCATTCTTCTGTTGATGGACATTTAGGTTACTTCCATGTCCTGGCTATTGTAAATAGTGCTTCAGTGAACACTGGGGGTGGGGGTACATCATGTATCTTTTTTGGTTATATTTTTCTCCAGGAGTATGCTCAGGAGTGGGATTGCTGGGTCTTATGGTAGTTCTGTGTTTAGTTTTCTGAGGAACCTCCATACTGTTCTCCATAGTGGTTGTACCAGTTTGCATTCCCACCAACAGTGTAGGAGAGTTCCATTTTCTCCACACCCTCTCCAACATTTATTTATGAAATTTTTGATGATGACCATTCTGACCTGTGTGAAGTGATACCTCATTGTAGTTTTCATTTGCGTTTCTCTAATAGTGATGTTGGGCTTCCCTTGTAACTCAGCTGGTGAAGAATCTGCCTGCAGTGCAGGAGACCCTGGTTCAATTCTTGAGTCAGAAAGATCCACTGGAGAAGGGATAGGCTACCCACTCCAGCATTCTTGGGCTTCCCTGGTGGCTCAGCTGGTAAAGAATCTGCCTGCAATGCAGGAGACCTGGGTTCTATCCTGGGGTTGGTAAGATCCCCTGGAGAAGGGAAAGGCTACCCACTGCAGTATTCTGGCCTGGAGAATTCCATGAACTGTATAGTCCATGGTGTCACAAAGAGTCGGACGTGACTGAGCGACTTTCACTTTCAACAGTGATGTTGAGCATCATTTCATGTGCATGTTTGCTGTACATAAGTCTTCTTTGGGAAAATGTCAGTTTAGTCTTCTGCCCATTTTTTTGATTGGGTTGTTTGTTTTTTTGATATTGATCTATATGACTTGTTTGTATATTTTGGAGATTAATTCCTTGTCAGTTGCCTTATTTGCAAATATTTTCTTGCATTCTGAGGGTTGTCGTTTTGTCTTATTTATGGTTTCTTTTGGGCTTCCCTGGTGGCTCAGTGGAAAAGAATTTGCCTCCTAATCCAGGAGATGGCAGGTTTAAGTGTTAGTCACTTAGTCATGTCTGAGTCTTTGCGACCCCATGGACTGTAGCCCACCAGGCTCCTCTGTCCATGGAATTCTCCAGGCATGAATACTGGAGTGTGTATGGTTTTAGGGAGTGTTCTAATTTCATTCTTTTTACATGTAGCTCTCCTATATTCCTAACTCCACTTATTGAAGAGACTGTCTTTTCTCCATTGTATATTCTTGTCTCTTTTGTCAAAGATTAGGTGACCATAGATATGTGGGTTTATCTGTAGGCTTTCTATCCTATTTCATTGATCTATATTTCTGTTTTTTTGCCAGTACCATACTGTCTTGATTCCTGTAGCTTTGTAGTACAGCCTGAAGTCTGGGAGCCTGATTCCTCCAGCTCTGTTTTTCTTTCTCAAGATTGCTTTGGCTCTTGAGGGTCTTTTGTGTTTCCATACAAATTGTAAAGTTTTTTGTTCTAATTCTGTGGAAAATGTCATTAGTAGTTTGATAGAGATTGCACTGAATCTGTAAAATGCTTTGGGTAGTATGGTCATTTTCACAATATTGACTCTTCCAATCCAAGAACATGATACGTGTTTCCATCTGTTATCTTTGATTGCTTTCATCAGTATATTATATTTCAAATGTTTCAGGTAAAAAATTTCTCATAGTTCATGTCTGTTTTCAGTGAATTCTGTCAGCTTTTATTTATCTTCAAAAGTATTTATTTTGCTTTCATTTGTGAAAAATATTTGTGTTGAGTATCAGTTCAGTTTAGTATAGAATGTTGTTAATATTTTTTCTATGTTGATATTTTTTTGATTTTTTCCACTGAGAAGTGTTTTCTGACATATGGACAGATTTCCTTCTCTGGACCCTCATCTCTTCATCTCTGACTGCTAAACCTCAGCAAGACTATCCACAAACTCACAGACACCAGATTGCAGCCAGTGTCTCTGTTTTTCCCTCATTTCCATTTGGCTCAAGGAACTCAGTCAGGATGTTATCGTTCAGGCAGAGATGATGATGAAGCGAATTACAACCATGCTGATAGGATTGACTTAGCTAAATAGTGATGATGAGCTGAGAGGACTGGATGTGTGCAGTAAGAAGTATCCTGAAGACTGAATGTGCTCATCCTGGAAAACATTTTCTTTGTAAAATAAAACCCAGATTTTCAGTTGGACATACTGTTGTTGCCCAACGAAAAGATGGAAAATCAAGTTCTTTTTGTAGCTAGATGTGACCATATCACTAAATTCAGTTTAGTTAGATGAAAGAAGTGCTGTGTGCAACTTCTAGAAAGTGTTATTAGAAGGACTGAACCCTGCTTCCACTCTTTCCTGCTGGCTGTTACAGGCATGTGATAGCAGGCGCCCAAGCAGCCACCCTGGACCTTGAAGGTGGGGACATGTGTTGAGAATGACACAGCATCAAGAAGGAAAAAGCCTGGCACTGTGAACCTGAACACACTGGCCCAGCTGCATCTGGGCTTCTTTTTTTCATGAGAATACAATTACCTTTTATCTTGTGTAAGCCATTGGCTTTATCTGTTGTCTGTTTTTGCTCTTGTTGTATGTGGTTGAACTTAATCCTGACTAATGAAAGCCAGGTGACAGAGGAGGCCCAGGTTTGAATCCTGGATGACTGAACAACTAGTGATGCATTTGGTAAAGAGCAAATAGGTTAGGAGCTTCTAAAGGTAGATAATCCTATAAAACAATTAAGCACTGACATGAATAAATCTCAGCAGTTAAATTATTTTTTAAAACATGAAAAGACTAAAGCTTGTTTTTAATTTGAATCTTTTTTTCCTTTTGCTTTCTTAGACATGAACATTGATCTCATGTGTTAATCATGGTAGGAATTTGATGACTTAGTCTTACATGATAATGGAGTTCTAAAATATTAAGTCTCCCTCTGCCTCATTTTCCTATTAATGGAGTTACAGGTCTTAATCACATTCTTGAATTAGAGACTTTTAGGTTTGGGGATCCTCAAAAGATTAATTGAAATAAAACATGGAAGAATTCATGATATATTGAAACTATTTTCTCCCTCTGACCTTTCTTCTCCAGGGCAAAGGTGATGGATTTGTGGTGGTAGTTTTAAGCTTGAAGCCACCAGGGAAACATTTAAAATGTCTTCAGGCAAGCTTGTTTTCTCTGTCTTTGTGCCTGGTAGTTAGTGTTGAAAGCTGAGTGTCTCTTTGCTTTTCTAAAAGTATGTCTTCTCTGCTGCTGCTGCTAAGTTGCGTCAGTCGTGTCAGACTCTGTGCGACCCCGTAGACAGCAGCCCAGCAGGCTCCTTCATCCCTGGGATTCTCCGGGCAAGAATACTGGAGTGGGTTGCCATTTCCTTCTCCAATGCATGAAAGTGAAAAGTGAAAGTGAAGTCGCTCAGTCGTGTCCAACTCTTAGCGACCCCATGGACTGTAGCCCACCAGGCTCCTCCATCCATGGTGCTGCCAAACAAGTTGAAGTTTAAGTGACCTGTGGAATTCTTCAAGGCAGTGACTGTATGTGGGAAAAGGAAACTTTGAGGCAGATTCTGAACTAGAATGATGTAATGCAGCCCAGGAAAGCAGTGGTTGGAATTTAGGTAGCTTTGAGCAGGTAATTTAATAGCAGAGGATACTATACCTCTGCTATACCAGAAACAAGCAGGTATAAAAGAAGAAAAGAAATGGGAACAGTAAGACCATTGATAGCAAAATGGAGGAGGGAGTGGGGTTTAAGGCCTCTCTGGAAATCCTTAGAGGCCCAAGGCTTTAAAAGCCAAGACTACTTCATGTTTCTTTTGATAAAACAGTCATTACAAAATAATAATAAGGCTCAGGCCAGTATCAACATTGAAATTTCACCTATATTATGTCAATTTTTTAATACTTGTTTTATGGCCTAGGGCAGTGTCATGTACAAAAGACCTTCACCCAGACTGTGCATTTCATTGAAAACAAAGGCAGGCATACTTGGAACTGAATTGACAGCTTTGTGACTGTGAAGATAAATATAGCACTTTTCAGGTAGTGAATTCATGAATAATCGATGAACCAGCAAAGGACAAAAAGTGACATATGGCAGCCTGGTGTGGATTAATTGTGATTGTCACTTTCCCCTCCCCACCTTTTTCCCTTCTCTGATTTATTGAAAGAAACAAAGGCAGCCTCATGTAGCCAGAACACAGTACCTCTGGAAAAATCCATGTAGACAGTGTTTACTGGCGAGTTTATTCACCTCTGCTCTTTGGTTGTTTTAATAGGCCAGCTCAAGTTGTTTGTGTTAATTGAAATTTTATTCAAAATGAAAGTTTAAACGAGTAAACCAGTTTTTGTTTTTTTTTTTAAATTGCTACTATACAGTATTTTCAAATCAGTAACACTTAACTAGTTATGCTAATTTTGCCACAGTGTTTTCATGCTTTTATCTAGTGTGTAAACCAGAAGGCATTCTTGGTTTTTCCCTTTGTAACAACCAACAGTTTATTGGAGACAATGATATTATTATTTTTAGCAACAACAAAAAAAGAAACCCCAATAGATTTCACGAAATTCCTTGGTAACACCATGGTTTTGCAGAATAATATTCTGAGGGACTGTTAATGGGGAGGTGTTTGTTCACAGCCCAAATAATAACCATACCATTTTAAAACAATATTCTTCCTTGGCAGCTATTGAAGGGTGGGATTTTAGTGAGTCAGTTTACACCTTTTGTTCACCTGGCTTTGTGCCAGGGATCTGATCCTGAAAGATTTAACGTTGGAGAGTCACTGAATAATCTGATTCTCCAGTCTTGCGATTCTGCTCTAGTTTTTCCAAACCCCTTGAAATTGTCAGAGGAATCAGTGGTAAGATTAAAAAAAAGATTATTTGCTTTGAATGGTTCCTCCAGTTCCTCTACTCCCCAAAAAAGGTTCTGGAAACTTACTCTTAGACATGCAGATTCCCATCTGAATATGAAATATTTGTTGATTTATTTTTAAATAATGTGGATCTTGTGGAAGTTTTACTGGGACCTCAGAAATCAAGGTGTGATTGGGGTTATGTTTGTAGTATTCGACATCAGAGATAGTGCTCAGACCAAAAGTCGAGTCTGTGACAGTAGGATGTCCATGGGGCATCCCTTTCCGTCTTTCAGAAACAGTTAAAATGATTTTTATGATGGAATTGAGTACCACAAGATACTATCATGGTGGAGGGATTATGAGAGATACTTTGTTTTCTTGGTGGTATAGAGAATCCTGTCTTCACTGATGGCTTCCAGAGGGGGATGGCCTTGAAGGGAATGGAACCTAAAGGACCCTCTTCAGAACTCGTTCTCCTCTTGGTCCCTTTGCCCATTGTGAATGGCAAATTGTGAATGGCATTGCTGTTGTTGTTCAGTCGCTGAGTCATGTCCAACTCTTTGCAATCCCATGAACAGCAGCATGCCAGTCTTCCCTGTCCTTCACTATCTCCTGGACTTTGCTCAAACTCATGTCCATTGTGTCGATGTTGCCATTCAACCATCTCATCCTCCTCTCATCACCCCCGTCTCCTCCTGCCCTCCATCTTTCCTGGTATCAAAATCTTTTCCAATGTGTGGGCTTTTAGCATCAGGTCTTGCCTGGAGAATCCCAGGGGCAGGGGAGCCTGGTGGGCTGCCGTCTGTGGGGTCGCACAGAGTCGGAAACGACTGAAACGACTTAGCAGCAGCAGCTTTCAAAGTATTGAAACTTTAGCATCAGTCCTTCCAGTGAATATTCAGGATTGATTTCATTTAAGATTGACTGGTTTGTTCTCCTTGGAGTTCAGGGGACTCTCAAGAGTCTTCTCCAGCACCACAGTTTGAAAGCATCAATTCTTTGGTGCTCAGCCTTCTTTATGGTCCAACTCTCTCATCTGGATGATGTGATACGGTTTACTGGAAAAACCATAGCTTTGATTTTATGGACCTTTGTTGGCAAAGTAATGTCTCTGCTTTGTAATATGCTGTCTAGGTTTGTCATAGCTCTCCTTCCAAGGAGCAAGCATCTTTTAATTTCGTGGCTGCGTGGCTGCAGTCACCATCCACAGTGATTTTGGAGCCCAAGAAAATAAAATCTACTGTCGTTTTCACTTTTTCCCCATCTGTTTGCTATGAAGTGATGGGACTGGATGCTATGATCTTACTTTTTGAATGTTGAGATTTAAGCCAGCTTTTCTACTCTCCTTTTTCACCCTCATCAAGAAGCTCTTTAGTTCCTCTTTGCTTTTTGCCATTAGAGGGGTATCGTCTGCATGTTTTAGGTTCTTGATGTTTCTCCCTGCAGTGTTGATTCCAGCTTGTAAGTCATCCAGCCTGGCATTTCTCATGACATACCCTGCATGTAAGTTAAATAAGCGGAGTGACAATATACAGCCTTAGTGAACTCCTTTCTCAATTTTGAACCAGTCTGCTGTTCCATGTCCAGTTCTAACTGTTGCTCCTTGACCTGCATACAAATTTCTCAGGAGGTAGGTAAGGTGGTCTGGTACGCCCATCTCTTTTAAGAATTTTCCACAATTAGTTGTTATCCACACAGTAAAGGCCTTAGCATAGTCAGTGAAGCAGAAGTAGATGTTTTTCTGGAATTCTGGCATTACATATTCAGTCTTTTGGACTGGGTCAAGAGCTTGATTGTTAGTGCCATAAAGAGTGCCAACTTGTAATCTTGCAGTCGAGTATGGTCATTAAGAACATACGCTTGGAATCTCTGCTCTAAGATGGTGGCATATTGTATTTTCCAAAGATGGCTGCACTTCCAGTGCCCTACTCTTTCTTGTCTGTGACCCTGATACTCCTCCCTTGAGAGAAGGGGTCTCTGTCCCCTCCTCTTGAATCTGCACAGGCTTGAGATTTGCCTATGACTAATATAATGTTGCAAAAGTGATGAGTGATGTCTGAAGCTTGGTCAGAAAAGAGTTTATTCTCTGCCTTGTTTTCCAGGACACTTGCACTTGGATCCCAGTGCTGCTGTGCAAGGTGTCCTACTATGCTGAAGCTGCCATGCTGTAAAGAAAGCACAGGACACAAGAGAGGCCATGTGTACGTGCTCTAGGTGACAGCTCCAGCTAAGATTCTAGACCATAGTAGCAACAACAGTCATATACACAAGTGAAAATTTCCCATATGACTCCCACCCTCAGCCATTGAAGCATCCCTAGTTGTTGAGTCTTCTTAGTTGTAGCCTCAGACACTGTACATTGCTTTTGTGCTCTGTCCAGACCTCTGATCTATACACTTAATTTGTGATAAAATTGTTTTTCAAGCCACTACATTTGGTGTAATTGTGTGATGTAGCAGTAGTGAGTGGAATGAAAATCTTGGCAAATTATTTGACTTTTGTGTCCCTTTTGTGTTTCTCATCTTTAAAATGTTCATGATAATAATAGTATTCCTAGACAAAAATGAGTTAATTATGTAAAGCGTTTAGTGAAGTACCTGGCACATAGGAAGAGTTCATTAAATGTTAGCTGTTAACTAGGGGAAATCCATTAGACACTAAGTGTATGGGGGAGCACTCTCATATAAGAAATAGCTCAGCTTGACTTCATTAATGAAATGTTCATCATGATATGTAAAAAGGGACAAAAAGAAGATTGTCACATTTAAGTGATATGGAGAAGACGTCAGTGTTTACATCACCATGTATAAAATCGTGGATCATTGAAACTGTATACAGTCCTTTTAAGTCTTGATCCTCATCTTGTTGTGAAGGAATTCTAGTTATTTTACTCCTTCTCTATTAGTCAGTACCTGTTACCATGATATTTTACTTGACTATATGTTGAAACACAGAGATTACCAGTTTCTTTTTGTTTTTAAAAATGTGCTTATTTAAAATATTGACTTTAGGCTAGCTATGCTTAAAATGTTTTCTTCCAGCTTCCCATTAAAATACTCAGATAGTTCCAGAACAGCACCAAAGAGTTAAGTAGCAGTAAACCACTTAGTTTAAGAGGCATTTCCCCTAACTACTTACTACATTGAAGTTGGAGTAGACTGAGAAAACCCGAGGGGTATATTTATGCTTTGACTTCTAATACTGGAGAATAAAATTAGATGAGGAGAAGAAGTTAGACAAGGGCTTTAATCTATTCCCATTGTTTATTCACACTAATGAGATCATGAATGACTGAAGCCTATACTGTTTTCTTGGAGAAGACTCTTGAGAGTCCCTTGGACTGCAAGGAAATCCAACCAGTCCATTCTAAAGATCAGTCCTGGGTGTTCATTGGAAGGACTGATGCTAAAGCTGAAACTCCAATACTTTGGCCATCTCATGCGAAGAGCTGACTCATTGGAAAAGACTCTGATGCTGGGAGGGATTGGGGGCAGGAGGAGAAGGGGACGACAGAGGATGAGATGGCTGGATGGCATCACCGACTCGATGGACATGAGTTTGGGTAAACTCCAGGGGTTGGTGATGGACAGGGAGGCCTGTGTGCTGCTATTCATGGGGTCGCGGAGAGTCGGACACGACTGAGCGACTGAACTGAATGAACTGAACTGAGACTGTTTTCTTCACATTTTGTTTTTCATGATTTTAACAAGCCAGTTAACTTGACTAGAGATTTGCTCTATTTCCCCTGACTCTTTGCACCTCCACACCTACCTTTAACACTATTTCTCTGTGCATCTGTTCATAGGCTAAAAATTCCAATATGCAGCATGGAAGAGAATGAAAGGAAACTGTTAGGATATTCCATTCCAGGGATGCAGTGCAGCTGTAGAAGTGGTGTTAAGAGGAACCCTGCAACAGTTGTGCTCTTAGGATTTCAGATTAGCATTTATTTTTTTCTGTACAGCACATTCGTAGTAAGTTATCCTCATAATATGAGAAGAGAGAATGATAGAAAATCTAAATCAGTTGAGCATAGTTTCATTGCATGCTGAGTATTATGAACTGAACCATGGCCTGTGTACTTCAGCCTGTATATACACAACGTGACCAAGTTAAGATGTGAGCAGAATTTCACCATCAGTGGATAGCGGCAAGAATGGTGAGGATCAAGGATGATCTACATACTCTGCCATTTAAAAAATTGTGTATATTCTTTTTGCAAAGATAATAATCTTTATGGAAATTATGAAAGAAATATATAGCATCAAAGAAGGGAACCATTGCCCAAAGATGATGAGGCAAGACTTAATAATTATGAATATGATTTATTATGATATACAGAAGATATTTGTGGAAATGTAAGGTTTTATTCTCAGCAAGGAAGCAAAAATATGACCTCTATAAAATCAAAACAAAAAGTCATAGGAAAAAATAATAAGATTTTAGGAGGAACTGGAATGAAGAAGATTAAAAATAAACCAAAAAGCCTGAAAATGCAGTAGCAGGATAAAAATCTGCAATGGCAGTTGTAAGCAGCAGAGTTGATCCTGCAGAAAACAGAATCAATCCTATAGTGAGTATTTGAGATTGTCCAGAATAAGGAGAAAATGATGACTGGAAGTGAGGTGATGATGGTAAAGATGATAAATACTGAGAGCAGAGAGAGGAGAAATAACTGGTGAATGTGGTATTTCTAAGGGAGAAATCAGAATAAATGTAACAAAAGCAAAAAATAAAAGTAAAAGAAAACTTCCGTGGGCTGACAAGTTTCTGAATCTGCAGGTCCAAAGTGTAGGCTTCATTGTGTTCTAGGTAAAATTAATGAAAATAAATCCCCACCTGTTTGAATTCTGATGGCATTTGTATTTTTTAAAGAGAAGAACTCATAGATTCAAAAGTAAATGGTTATAGTGGTTAGTCTTCACTGCAGATTTCTTTTTATTTATCCTGTAGTAGATTCACTGGGCTTCTTTAAAGCTGTGATTTCATTAGTTCTGGAAAACTACCCATTTTCGTACCCATTTTCTCATCAGATGTTACTTTTGCCATTCTCTTGTTCTTTAATTTCTTCAGTTTCTTTTGAAACTCCAGTTAAATATATATTAGACTTTCTCATATATTCTTCACGTATCTCAACCTCTCTCATGCATTTGTGATCTTTTTGTCTCTTTGTGTTGAATCTTGTGTGGTTGCTTCCAGTGATGTGCTGGTGAACTGGTTCTCCAGGGGGAAATAAAGCCCTGATTTGTAGCATCTGTTGATTTTTGTAGTATAAACATGGAAGTTTCAGGCAACCAACATGACTTCACTGATGCAGAGTTAGGAGGACTTGCATGTAATTGGCTTTCACAAGCTGGTTCAGGCCAGGTCTTGCATACCTCTAGGCTTTGAAGAGTTGACTCATTGGAAAAGACCCTGATGTTGGGAGGGATTGGGGGCAGGAGGAGAAGGGGACGACAGAGGATGGCATCACCGACTCGATGCACATGAGTTTGGGTGAACTCCGGGAATTGGTTGGTGATGGACAGGGAGGCCTGGTATGCTGCGATTCATGGGGTTGCAAAGAGTCGGACACGACTGAGTGACTGAACTGAACTGAGGCTTTTGTCCTATCTTTCCATTTATTAAATATCTTTTAAGCTGCATCTAAGTCTGCTTTTGGCTTCCCCAGTGGCTCAGCAGTAAAGAATCCGCCTGCAGTGTAGGAGACATAGGAGATGTGGGTTAGATCTCTTGGTTGGGAAGATCCCCTGGCGGAGGAAATGGCAATCCTCTTTGATCTTCTTGCCTGACAAATCGCATGGAAGAGAAGCCTGGCAGGCTACAGTCCAAAGGGTTGTAAAGAGTCGGACATGACTGAGCCTACAGTAATCTACTTTTAAACCTCTCCATTCAGTTCTTAATTGGGGTTATTTGATTTTGATTCCTGAGTTTTTGTTTTTTCAAATCCATGTCACCATTTATGGTTTTTACTTCTCTGCTGGGCTTCCCTGGGGACTCAGATGGTAAAGAATCCACTGCAATGTGGGAGACCTGGGTTCAATCCCTGTGTTGGAAAGATACCCTGGAGAAGGGAACAGCTACCCAGTCTAATTCTGGCCTGGAGAATTCCATGGACGGAGGAGCCTGACAGGCTGCAGTCCATGGGGTTGCAAAGAGTCTGACATGACTGAGCGGCTTTCAGTGTTACTTGTTAGTTCTCTGTAAAAGTTCAGAGTTTTCTTTTATTTATCCTATCCCAGAAAACAAAGTTGTTTTTTGGTCTACATCTGATAATTCCGTTTTCTTTTTTCCTGACCCCCGTTTCTTTTTTGTTGTTTCAGATAATTCTTATTCCTCTTTAGTTTCCTGTGTATTCCATTATCCTTATCTGGGCCTTGGATACTACATTTGAAAAGTTATTTAAGAATATTTTTTGGGCCATAGAGTATATACTTAGGAAATTTACATTTGCTTTTGACAGACACTTTGGGAGTATTGCAATCCAGGATACATTATAACCCAGGTTTACAGTTTGAGAAAAGCAGTTTGATCCAAAGTTATAATCTGCTTTGGGTTATTCTCACTTAAGGTTGTATCTCTTTGGAATTCCAGCTTCTTATGAGAGAGGCTTAGGCCCTCAGTTTTATTTCTGTATCAGTCACCCTGAGAATCAACAAAAACAAAAGTTCTAATTTTTCAAGATCAGCAAGCACCCTTTAGAGGAAATGTGGCTTTAGAATTTGCTTTCCATGCTGAATTTTCATTCCCATTTCACTTAAAAGAAAATTGTGGTAAAATATATATAACGTAAATTATATAAAATTTACCATTTTAACTGTTTTTTAAGTGTATAGTTCAGTGGCATTAAGTATAATATAATATATTCCCATTGTTGTACAAACATCAGCACTATCTGTTTCCTGAACTTTTTCATCATCTCATACTGAAAGCATTACACAATATGCTCCTTATCTCACCGACCCCAGCCCCTGGTAACTGCTGTTGTGCTTTGTATGAGTTTGATTATTCTAAGTACCTCATATTAGTAGAATCATGTAGTAGTTGTATTTTTGTGTCTGGCTTGTTTCACTTAGCATAATGTCATTAAGGGTCATGTTATACCATTTACCAGAATTTCACTCCTTAGGGGCTTCTCTGGTGGCTCAGAGGTTAAAGCGTCTGCCTCCAATGCAGGAGACCCGGGTTTGATCCCTGGGTTGGGAAGATCCCCTGGAGAAGGAAATGGTAACCCACTCCAGTATTCTTGCCTGGAGAATCCCATGGATGGAGAAGCCTAGTAGGCTACAGTCCACGGGGTCGCAAAGAGTTGGACACGACTGAGCGACAGAATGGAATGGAATATTCCTCTCTCTGTGTGTATGTTTGTGTGTACTCATACCACATTTTGATTATCAGCTCATCTACCAATTGGAAACTTTACTTGTTTCTACATTTTGGCTGTTGTTTATAATGCTGCTATGAACATGGGTGTACAAGTATCTGTTTGAATCCTTGCTCTCGTTTCTTTTGGGTATATACCCATGGGTGGAATTGCTGGATCATATAGTAATTCTATTTTTAATTTTTTGAGGAATCAATGTACTATTTTCCACAACAGCTGCACCATTTTACATTTTCATTAGCAGCACACAAGGGTTCCAGTTTCTCCACATCCTCGTCAATACTTGTTGTTTTCTGTTTTGTTTTTTTTTTTAAATAACTTTTAATGGGTGTGAAGTGGTATCTTAGTGTGATTTTAAGTTGCATTTCCCCAGTGATTAGTGATGTTGAGCATCTTCTCGTGCTTATTGGCTGGTTGTGTATCTTCTCTGGAGAAGTGTCTATTCAGGTCCTTAGCCCATTAAATTTTTTGTTTGTTTGTTTATTTCTGGCCGTGCGAGGTCTTTGTTGCTGCATGGGCTTTCTCTGCTTGTGATGAGCAGGGATTCTCTCTAGATGCAGTGCATGGGCTTCTTACTGCAGTGGCTTTTCTTATTGCAGAGCACGGTCTCGAGGGTGTATGGGCTTCAAAATAGCAACAGACTGAGTTGCTCCACGGTGTGTGAAATCTTCCTGGACCAGGGATTGAGCTCATGTCCCCTACATTGACAGGCAGACTCCCAGCCACTGGACCACCAAGGAAGTCCCTTAGCCCATTTTTTAATTTGCCCAATTTTAATTTAGTATTAGGAGTTGCTTCCCGGAGAAGGCAATGGCAAGCCACTCCAGTCCTCTTACCTAGAAAATGGAGGAGCCTGGTAGGCTGCAGTCCGTGGGGTCGCTAAGGTCGGACACGACTGAGCGACTTCACTTTCCCTTTTCACTTTCACCCATTGGAGAAGGAAATGGCAACCCACTCCAGTGTTCTTGCCTGGAGAATCCCAGGGACGGGGGAGCCTGGTGGGCTGCCGTCAGTGGGGTCGCACAGAGTCAGACACGACTGAAGTGACTTAGCAGCAGCAGCAGCAGGAGTTGCTTCCAGATATGAATTCCTTATCAAGTATGTAATTTGCAAATATTTTCTCAGTTCTGTGGGTTGCCTTTTTATTCTGTTGATAGTATTCGTTTATCCACAAAAGTTTAAAATTTTGATTTAGTCCAGTTTATCTATTTTTTTCCTTTTGTTGCCTGTGTTTTTAGTGTCGTATCCAAGAAATCATTGTCAAATTCAGTGTCATGGAACTTTCTCTCTATGTTGTCTATGAAGAGTTTTATACTTTTAGCTCTTACATTTAGGTCTTTGATCCATTTTGAGTTAGTTTTTGTAAGGTAAGTGTCCACCTTTATTTTTTTTTCCTTCGAATGTAAATATTTAGTTTTTCTAGCACTATTTTTTGAAATCCCCTCTTACTTTTATGACTTGATAATTTTTTTACTGTCTTATTATTTTTCAGTGCTTTCGAAAAAATGTTTTTAAATACTTTTACAGGTCATTAAATTGTTTGTAACAGGAAGATTGATGTGCAAACGCAGTTCACCATTGAACTGAAAATAGGAAAATTCATTAATGTTTTAAATCAGTTTGAATGAGAGTACAAGTGATAACCTAAATCCTGTAAAACATGTGGAGGGGTATAGATAGCTCCTATCCTTGGCTTTTAATACTATTTGGTTGCAGTTTTTCACTTTTCATGGGAAAAAGGTACAGCTTATCACCATATGTGTTTTTTGAATAACCAAATAATTCTTTAGTCTAAAACTCATTTTCCTAGGTAATAAATCTTATTTAGAATTGAATTAATAATGAAAGAAACAAAGACATAATTTACTACCAAGAATTTGATAATCATGAAAGTATTCTCATGTCTTTTTAGTGGTTTTAAGTTTTCTCCACAATTGTGAATGAGTAAGGATTAGATCCAGAATTTTAATCTGTCATTTAAATAATCGTGTTTAATTAGGTAGATGGAGGAGCAACCTCTCTGTTTAAAAAATTTCAGCAACAAAGTAAATATTAATCATACCATCTTCAAATGATACACTGCTAATGTTTTTTAAATTTGTTTTTTATTGAAGGATAATTGCTTTACAGAATTTTGTTGTTTTCTGTCAAACCTCAACATGAATCAGCCATAAGTATACATATAGCCCCTCCCTTTTGAACCTCCCTCCCATCTCCCTCCCCATCCCACCCCTCTAGGTTGATATAGATCCCTGTTTGAGTTTCCTGAGCCAATCAGCAAATTCTGGTTGGCTGTCTGTTTTACATATGGTAAAGACTCTGATGCTAGGAAAGGTTGGGGGCGGGAGGAGAAGGGGACGACGGAGAATGAGATGGCTGGATGGCATCACCGACTCTGTGGACATGAGTTTGAGTGTACTTCGGGAGTTGGTGATGGACAGGGAGGCCTGGCGTGCTGTGGTTCATGGGGTCGCGGAGAGTCGGACACGACTGAGTGACTGAACTGAACTGAATGTAAGCTTCCATGTTACTCTCTCCATGCATCTCATGCTCTTTTCCCCTTTCCCCATGTCCATAAATCTATTCTCTGCTGCCCTGTAACTAGGTCCTTCAGTACCATTCTTCTAGATTCTGTATATGTGTGTTAGAATATGATATTTATCTTTCTCTTTCTGACTCACTTCACTCTGTATAATAGGTTATAGGTTCATCCATCTCATCAGAACTGACTCAAATGCATTGCTTTTTATGGCTGAATCCCCATTGTGTATATGTACCACAAACTTTATCCATTCATCTGTCAATGGACATCTAGGTTACTTCCAGGTTCTAGCTATTGTAAATAGTGCTGCAATGAACAATGGGATGTGTCTTTTTCAATTTTGGTTTCCTCAGGGTATATGCCCAGGAGTGGGATTGGTGGGTCATATGGTGGTTTTATTCCTAGTTTTTTAAGGAATCTCCATACTGTATTCCATAGTGGCTGTATCAATTTACCTTCCCACCAACAATGCAAGAGCATTCCCTTTACTGCTGATATTTTATTTCTCTTAGAAATTTCTTCTTTGTGCATGAATAGGCAAGTATAGGATTGCCAGAAGTGAGAGATGGAATCAGTCAGTATTCGTAAGTAGTAATTTTCAGAGATCTGTTGAGCGGTGCATTAATGATTTTATTCAGATGTTTATAACATTTGACTTTGTTCAGATTCATTATAGGATTCCTTGATAACATTTTTTTTTCCTGTGAATCCTCTTGAACTATGTACCAGTAGTACTTTTCACCCCCAAAGTGTAACCCTTCTGTGTGACATTGCATGTGTGTATGCTTAGTCAGTCGTGTCTGACTCTTTGCAGCTCCATGGACTATAGCCCGCATGGCTCTTCTGTCCATGGGGATTCTCTAGGCAAGAATACAGGGGTTGTCATACTCTCCTCTATGGGATCTTCCCAACCCAGGAATCCTACTGGGGTCTCCTGCATTGCAGGTGGATTCTTTACCAGCTGGGCTACCAGGGAATCCCATCATCCCCTTTAATTCACAATAGTAATTGGTTGTCAAGTATTTAGCAGGTAATTTGTTACATCTAAGAATTGAATTAAAATTTGTATGAATTAGAGTGGATTTACACATAGTCTTATTGTTTCTTGCTTCCTTGAGAGGAGAGAAAGAGATGGTGTTAAAATATAGTGAATGTACTTTTTTATTCTATAGTCTGGTAGAGTATTTGCACTTGTAAATGTCATATATTATGTGTGTTGGAGAAGAAAAAACATGAAGGGCTATTCTAGTATAGAGGGTATCTGTGCAAAAATATCTGTGTAATATTTGTTGGAAAAAAAATTGACTTTTAACTTTTAAAATTGCTTTCAACCAAGACATTTTATCAGTTTGTCAACAGTTTGAAGGTACCTGATACTTGGGCCATGGTTCAGCTGTGGAGAGAGCACGGTGTGCGCTGACGAGCAGAGTGTTAGAGTGGTCACGGGAAGTCTGCCCTTTAAGTCCTGAAGACAAGCCCTGATACTGGGTTGTGCATATTTACTCCCTCAGTGACTAATTCAATAAAGGCTATTCATTAAGGAAAACTTGTCCTTGACTCAGGTCCATGTGTCACAAATCACACTCTCCAATTTTAGGATTACGTCAGGCTGAAATCATGGACAAAGCATGTTGCTATGTTCATTCCTTCTTTTATAACACAAGGAGTGGCTTATTATCAAATTGCCCACAGCAATTTGATCATCAGCAATTTCATATATTTAGGGTGGTGATTACTCCAGCATTTCCTTAAAGCTATCGAGTTTTATAAAGCCCTTTCACTTTTTGGAACAGGAAAGAAAGAATTTTGGTTATATATTAAATGCTTACCACTTGCCACATGTTGTATTATATTGAATCCAAGACAAGTAACAGAGTTTCTTCTTGCAGGTTAACAGTTTTTTAGGAGAGTACAACACATAAAACAGAAGACAGTTTCACTCAGCTGAATTTTAAGAATAGTTTTGGTTTTTATCAAAGACCATCTTAATCATTGAAGATATATAATCTATAAAACAGAAGTGTTAGAACTATTATTGGATGGAGGAAGAGGAAGACATTTAAAAATTCTATTTAAGAAGCCATTATTGATCCTCTTTTTTATTTCAGAAACTCTGATAGTCGCTGGGATTACAAAGATCTGATTATGCCCCCAAGATATTTAAAATATAGGAGGATAAGAGTAACTCAGAGCTGTCTTGCCCTTTACAGAGTGCACATTGCTTTTATGGTATAAGCTCCATTATTCTTCATAACAGTACTGTTTGGGCTTTATAACTGGGATAATAAAGGCCCACAAAAGTGAAATGAAGAATGGAGTGGGTCTTTAGCCCTGCTTCTGTGTTTCTGCAGTGTCTTTTTGAGATGCTGAGTGAGGATTAGATAAGCTTGGTAGAGTATCACCTGGGACTGTGTGGGACCTTTAGAATATACCCTGGTGTTTTGTCTCATTGCTAGAATAAAATGGCAAAGCAAAACCATTTAGTATTTGGATAATACTGAAGACATGAGATATTTAAATTTATTATTGTGACAGATTAATTGCATAGTGTGTGTCAGACATTATATTCATTGACTGTTGTATTTGGTTCTGCTCACTCTTAGTAATTTAAGCATGCTTAATGCAGAAGATTTGTAAATACTATTAAGCATGAAGATCCAGAAAGAAGTAATTTATTTACTCTGCCTCTCATTTTCCAGAAGGAGTCATTGTGAGCATTTTGATTTATTTCCTCAAGTTATTCTTTATCCATAAAAATAAGTCCTGTTTTATTGAGACCATGCAGCATATATATGATTGAATTCTATTATACTTTTATTTAAATACTTTCCCCTCACAATCAAAATAGTTAATATTTATTGGGCATTTACTATATTTTTGGCATAGAACTAATATATAATTATTTTATATTAAAATTTTTTATATTTTAAAAATTTGTATCACTCAAGATATGGCAAAGAATCTACATGTCACATATATAAGTTATGGATTTTTGTGAGCTGATCACCCAGAGTAAGAACAATGTGAGAACCAATACTATTAAAGGAATGGCAAAATATACCACTTTGGCATAAGGATTATTTTGAGCTAAATGCGCTTAAAAAAATGGCAGGTACACGAAGAGTGCTCTGACCACAGCCCCCTCCCCCTGACCCACCCCGCCCCAGCCCCCTCCCCCTGACCCGCCCCACCCCATTCTTCCTGAAAGCAGAAGATAAAATTCTTCTCCAAGTGAAAGATGCCTTCCATACCATACCAAGAGGAAACATTTTTATCACTGGAGCTAGGGGTTGAGACTGAGTATTCTGTACAAACAAACCTTGTAAAAATAACTCCTGTCTCTACTCTTTTCTCACAGTTGCTTCTCTCTGTTCACCTAATATATAAGTACTTGCTAAGTTGCTGCTAAGTCACTTTAGTTGTGTCCATCTCTGTGTGACCCCATGGACTGCAGCCCACCAGGCTCCTCCATCCATGGGATTTTCCAGGCAAGAGTGCTAGAGTGGGGTGCCATTGCCTTCTCCGATATAAGCACTTAGGTTTTGCCAGTTTGAGGGGTGTTCAACTTCTTGTGGAGACTTAACATGTACATGAAAAAATAATGTGTTTTCTTCTTTTATAGTGTCACAGTTCTAATATAATTTTTTCTTCTTTTAATCTGTCTGAAGTCAGTTTAATTCTCAGGTCCAACTAGAGGTCTTAAGATAGTTCAGGTCAAGTTTTACAAAACTCCACTACCATTCTACCCTGTAACCTTCCCATCAGAAATATTACTGTCTTCAATTTTGTTTATCATTTCTTTGCCTTTTTAAAATAAGTTTTAAAAATTACAAATTTGTGAGCTATGTATTATATATATTACAAATATATAGTTTGGCTTCCCAGGTGGCACCAATGGTAAAGAATCCACTTGCCAATGCAGGAGACGCAAGAGGTGCGGGTTTGATCCCTGGGTCTGGAAGATCCCTGGAGGACAAAATGGCAGCCCACTTCAGTATCTTGCCTGGGAAATCTCATGGACAGAGCAGCCTGGCGGCTACAGTCCATGAGGTTGCAAAGAGTCAGACACGACTGAGTCCACATGCATGCACGCACGTATCGTCTAGTTTTGCTTATTTTTGAGGCGTTACAAAAATGTTAGGTATTTTTGCTTTTTTTTTTGATACTCATGTTTCTAATGTTGGCTTTAATGGTAAGTCATTCATTTTTATTGTTGTCTATTATGCGTTTCTGCTAGTACACTATATGTTTATTTGTCTTACTTTGAGCATTTGAATTGTTTTCATTTTTTTGCTATTTTGAGCAATGCTGCTATTATTGAGTTTTATAATATGTGCATGCTGGATTTTATATGATACCCAAAGTTGTGATTCAAAGTGGTTGTATCAGTTTACATTCCATCAGCAGTATATGAGTGTTCCCATAATCTGAATCCTTGCTAACACTTGACATTTCTTGTTTCTTGATTTTTGCATTTCTAATGGATATACAGTATTAGTCTGTGGTCTTAATTTACATTTTCTGAAAACTAACGAGATTAAACACTTCTTCAACTGTTAACTGTCCTAAGTCCTCTGTGAAATGTCTGTTTGTGTTTCTTGCTGATTTTTTCTTTTGGGTTGTTTGCTTTTTTTTTTTTAATTGGTTTGTAAGATTTATTTTCTGGATACTGTTTCTTGGGTAGTTAGGGTATAAGAATTATTTTTTCCCAGTTTAAGCTTGTGTAAGTTTTGTTTGAATGCTTGTTTTCAGTTCTTTTGGGTATACACCTAGGAGAGTAGTTTCTGGGTTATTTGGTAATTCTGTGTTTAACATTTGGAGGAACTTCCAGACCATCTTCCCCAACAACTTTACTTTTTATATTTTCATAAGCAGTATATAAAAGTTTCAGTTTTTCTATACCCTTACCAACAGTTGTTATTATCTTTTTTTTTTTAAGTGTACTTGACATACAACATTCTGTAAATTTAAGGTTTACAACATATTGATTGGATTTATTTTTATACTATAATGATTGTCTTTGTAGCAGTGTTTAGCACCTTTGTTACATCACATAATTATCATTTCTTTAAGTAGTTAGATAATTAAGATCTAGCCTCTTAGCAAGTTTGATTATGATACAATAGTGTTAACTATATTTACTATTCATTAGATATCTAGGACTTTTTGCTACTTGTTGTATGTTTGTGCCCTTAAGCAAAGTAGTCTGTCCTATTCTGCAATCCTAAATTCCCCGGTAACCACCTGTTTCCTCTCTATTGTTTAGAGTTTGGCTTTTTTAGATTCCAGATCTAAGTGATGACATATTGTATTTGCCTTTGTCTTTGGTTTATCTCACTTAGTCTAATGTCCTCTAGGTCCATCCATGTTGTCACGAATGGATGGGTTCCTTTCTCATGGCTAAATATATTCCCCTGTGTGTTTATGGTGTATATACATACATGCCTATTATATCTTCTTTATCCATTCATCTGCTGACAAGTACTTAGGTTGTTTTCCTGTCTTGGCTATAGTGATAAGGGTGCATTAAACATGGGTGTACATATCTCTGTTAACACAAATAAGTTATTTTCATTTCTTTGGATATATACCCAGAAATGGAGTTACTGGGTATTTTGGTAATTCTATTTTTAACTTTTTTAACACTTTATTATAATGTGTCATGGAGAAGGTATCTTTTGATTGAATTGTTTAGAGACCTATGAGCTTCAACTCAGATGCCCAAATTTGGAAAGTTCCCCACCATTGTATCTTTAAAGAAGCTTTCAGCTCTTTCTCTGTCTCTTCTCTTGGGACTCCCATAATACATTGTTTGTTTCTTCTCATGGTGTCCCATAAGTTCTGTAGGCTTTCTTCATTCCTTTTCATTCTTTTTTATTTTCATGCCTCTCACTGGATACTTTCAAATGACCTGTCTTTGAGTTCATTGATTGTTTTTTCTGTTTGATCTAGTCTGCTGCTGAAGTTCTCGTTGAATTCCTTAGTTCAGGGTTTGTATTCATCAACTCCACAATTTGTTTGGTACTTTTTAGGTTTTCTGTCTCTTTGTTATACATCTCATTTTGTTCTTGTATGATTTTCCTGATTGCATTAAATTGTTTATGTGTGATCTTTTGTAGTTCTCTGACCATCTTTATAATAGTTTTCTGAATTCTTTGTCAGGTAATTTATCTGTATCCATTTTGGGGGGAGGTCAATTACTGGAATTTTACTGTTTGTTTGTGTGTGTGTGTGTGTTTGTTTGATTTTTCCTTGTTTCTTTCTGACAGCTGTAGCCTTGAATAGGTATCTCTATATTCAAAGTCTATGAATCTCTATTCATAGACTTTATGAACTGACTTCACTAAGGAAAGACCTTCACTTCCAGGTAGGGGCCCACTGGACTGCACTGTAAACTTGGGTCCAGTGGTGCAAGGCGCCAAATGTATGGCATCTCTAGGCCCTATGGTATGTAGTATCTTGTCAGTTCAAGCAGTCAGAGTCTACTGCACTGACAACTGTGTAACCCTTGTTGGGATCCAGAGGTAGTCCACTGTGGTTGCAAAGGCTCCCGAGGTCCTCAGCAGTGCCTGTAGGTCCAGCAGTTAGGTACCAGGACAGGTAGTGGTGGTGGTGGCCTGGTGTGGCCAGAGTTGGTGGGTTGTACATGCTTGAGTGTGAGGGCTGCTGCAGGTGCCTTTGTGGGCAGGATTGGCTGCAGATATATGTGCAATGGCAAGGCCAGAGTAGCAGGGTCTGGGGCCAGCTCTCGGAGACCTGGCTGTTAGAGTTTACTCATAAATCTGTAGGACCTAGCCACAGGGGCATGCATAACTTTGGGAGCTGGTATCTGGAATCTGGGCTTCCCTGGTGGCTCAGTGGTGAAGAATCCTCCTGCCAATGCTAGAGATGTAGGTTTGATCCCTGGGTTAGGAAGATCCCTGGAGAAGGAAATGGCAACCCACTCTAGTATTCTTGCCTGGGAAATCCTGTGGACATCGGATCCTGGCGGGCTACAGTTCATGTGGTGGCAGAGAGTTGGACCTGACTTTGTGACTAAACGACAACATCTGGAATCAAAGTGGTTGAGTATACGGGTGTGGCTTCTGGGACAATCTTGGGCACGTGTGAGTGCAGGCCAGTGACAGGAGTTGGGCCTGCTCTGGGCGCCTGAGCAGCTGTGGGAACCTGGGCTGTCAGCATACACTTGTGTGGCTTCAGGGGCTTGCCACAGGCATGTGCATGGCATTGGAGGCTTTGACGGGAACTGGGGCCAGTGGCCTGCAGGGGCTAGCTGCCAGCGTGTGAAGCTGTGCAGACCAGTGACAGGAGGCAGAGTCTCAGGGCCTTACCTGTTGATGTGCATGCATGTGGCTGCCGGGACCAGCCATGGGGGAGGCTGGTGCCTTGCTTGCATGCAGCAGTAGCAGCCACAGTTGGCTGCTGGTGAGGATCCTGGGCTCAAGCAGGAGGTTGGGGGAAGGAATGGGGAGGGACATGGGCCCTGTTGACTGTGAATATGAAAAAACCTATGGGTGAGAATCTCAGTGGTGAAGCCTACAGGGGGTCCACAGTGGCTGTACTGGCTATTGGTTTTGTCAGCTGTGAAAGCTACCAGGGTCCTGCCTGGAGCCATCTGCTGGGGTCCACAGTGAGGTCCTCAGGGATGAGGATGCCAGATCTGCAGTGTCCACAAGCCTGTTGTTGTCCTCAGAAGTGAAGGCTGCTGGGATCCTCTGCAAATCAGGCCCCTGGGAACTGTGTTACTCCTGCCACATGGCTGAAGCCCTGGCCCTTCTTCCCTTTCTGAGCCCTCTCTATACAGGTCAGCTTTGCTAGTCTCTGGTGGGGTGAAACTGCAGCAGGTCCTATGTGCAGTGCCCTGGAAGTCTGGGAAAGCTGGTCGCTCACCTGTTTCCCTTTTCTGGTAAGGAGAGCTCTCTCCCCTGGGGAAGTTCCCTCTAGGCACTGAGCAGTGCAGGCCTGGGGATGGGCTGGTAAAGGCAAATCAATCTTTTTACCTTTTTTGTGCAGTTATTCTCAGGCTTTTTCTTCTACTATGTTGCTGACGCCTCTTAGGTGAATCCATGAACTCTCCAGGAGCTTTTTTCTGTTATGGGTAGCTGCCTAATTGTTCTCTGTTGGGAGATGGAGGCTGGGGTCTGTTACTGTGCCTGATTGCTGATGTCATCATATGCTGTGTGTTTTTTTACCATGCGTGCATGTGTACACATACACACACATGCACGCACACACCGTTTGGGGAGGAAAAACATTTTATGTGCAGAGAATTATTCAGTGTGCAATATTTAGGATCCAGACTTCTCTTGCTCAATATGGTGTTTCTAAGGTTTATTCTCACTTGTTTATTTTCATTGTTGTTTTATTCTCCATTCTGTCATTGAGGACATTCTTATTTGGGGCCTATTATAAATAATATGGCTATACATTCTTATATGTGCTTTTTGATGTATGTGTGTATGTTTTTCTGTGTATCTTGGAGTGGGATTTCTGAGTTATTGGGTATGTACCTGTACACTTTAATAGATACTGTCAAATAGTTGTCCATGGTGGTTATACTCTAGCAGCGGTGTATGAGTGTTCTGGTTTCTTTGAGATGTGTGTAAAGCTCTCACATGTTTAGTAAATATGTGGTAGCTATTTTTGTTTTTATGAAGATGACTCCTGGATACCTTACTTATCTACAGGAACTGCCTGCGTTGGTTCCATCCACTGCAGTAGGGAATTCAGGTAAGGGAGAGTTGGCATGGGGAGGAGAGGTAGGGAAAGGAGCTCACTTGGGGATATGGATAAGTGTTTAAGAGAGATTTAGTTTAAGCCCCCAGGGATACCTGGCCTAGAGATAGAAATTTAAGAGTCTTAGTAGACCCAGACTCAAGTCACTGAATAACATCTTAGGTGAAGATTTCGATGGGAACAGATTTGGTGGAAGAGGGGAAATGGTGTATGTTAGTTTGCTATGACCGTCATGACAAAACACAACAGCTTGGGTGGCTTAAACAATAGAAATTGATTTCCTCACAGTTCTAGTGGTGTAACCAATTTTGGTTTCTTCTGAGGCCTCTCTCCTTTGCTTGTAGATGGCCACCTTCTCCATTTGTCTTCACTGGGTCCTTCTGTTTGCCTACATGCCCCTGTACAAATTTCATCTTATAAGGACACCAGTCATTATTGGATTAGGACTTACCCTAAAGACCTCATTTTAACTTAATTACCTTTTTGAAGTGAAAAAAAAAGTGAAAGTCACTCAGTTGTGTCCAACTCTTTGCGACCCCTTGTACTATACAGTCCATGGAATTCTCCAGGCCAGAATTCTGCAGTGGCTAGCCTTTCCCTTCTCCAGGGGATCTTCCCAACCCAGCGATCAAACCCAGGTCTCCTGCATTGCAGGTGGATTCTTTACCAGCTGAGCCACAAGGGAAGCCCCAAAGTACTGGAGTGGGTAGCCTATCCCTTCTCCAGCCGATCTTCCTGACCCAGGAATCGAACCGGGGTCTCCTGCATTGCAAGTGGATTCTTTACCTACTGAGCTATCAGGGAAGCCCTAATTACCTCTTTAAAGACCTTATTTTCAAATACAATTACATTCTGAGTATTAAGGCTTCAACATATGAATGTGGTGGCTGGGGCGTGGGAGGGCAAGTTCTGTCCGTAACATAGAATAAGGGAAAATATAGGATGGCTCGAGGACTACAGATTGACATAAGAAACTAAAGAGGACTGGCCAGAGAGGTAAAAGGAAAACAGGTAGAGAATTGAGTTTGTGCAAATAAGGGGAGGATTTCAGGGATAATAGAGTAGACCACAGGCCTCCCAGATTCTAAATCATCTAATTCCCCATAACAAATTATTTTACTTTCTTTTTATAAAATGGGAGCTTTTAATAGAAATGCTGAAGTAAATGTTTTATACGGTTTGCCGTACTCATACTTGCAAAATAGTTATGAATCAGTCTATTATTTGAAGCTCTGGATGCTGGAAAATACTCGGTTATCTTCTTGCTGTGTTTTCAAATCTTTGGTAGAATGGTCTTGAAATGTATTTTGTTCAAACAGATGAGACATCACAAGTAGTCAGATTTAGGAATCCTTGTTGTTGTTCAGTTGCTAAGTTGTGTACGACTCTGTGACCCCATGAACTGCAGCACGCCAGGCTTCTCTGTCCTTCACCATCTCCCTGAGTTTGTTCAAACACATGTCCATCGAGTCAGTGATGCCATCCAACCATCTCATCCTCTGTCGCCCCCTTCTCCTCTTGCCCTCTATGTTTCCCGGCATCTGGGCTTTTCCAGTGAGTTGGCTCTTCTCATCAGGTAGCCAGAGTATTGGAGCTTCAGCTTCAGCATCAGTCCTTCCAATGAATACTCAGGGTTGAGTTCCTTTACGATTAACTGGTTTGCTCTCCTTGCTGTCCAAGGAACTCTTTAAGAGTCTTCTCCGGCACCACAGATTGAAAGCGTCAAATCTTTGGCAGTCAGCCTTCTTTATGGCCCAACTCTCATATCCATTACATGACTACTGAAAAAAACCTTAGCTTTGGCTACACGGACCTTTGTTGGCAAAGTGATATGTCTGGTTTTTAATAACACTGTCTAGGTTTTTCATAACTGTTCTTCCAAGGAGCAAGCGTCTTTTAATTTTGTGGCTGCAGTCACCATCCACAGTGATTTTGGAGCCCAAGAAAATGAAATTGACACTTTCTACATTTTCCCCATCTATTTGCCATGAAGTGATAGGACCAGATGCCATGATCTTAGTTTTTTGAATGTTGAGTTTTAAGCCAGCTTTTTCACTCTCCTCTTTCACCTTCATCACAAGGTTCTTTAGTTCCTCTTCACTTTCTATCTTTAAAGTGGTATCATCTGCATATCTGAGGTTGTTGATATTTCTCCCTGCAGTCTTGATTCCAGCTTGTGATTCATCCTGCCGAACATTTCATGTGATGTACTCTACATATAAGTTAAATAAGCAGGGTGACAACATACATCCTTGATGTACTGCTTTCTCAATTTTGAAGCAGTCCGTTGTTCCATATCTAGTTCTAACTGTTGCTTCTTGTCCTACATACAGGTTTCTCTGGAGGCAGGAAAGGTGGTCTGGTATTTCCTTCTCATTAAAAATATTCCACAATTTGTTGTGATCCACACAATTAAAGATTTCAGCATAGTCAATGAAGCAGAAATAGATGTTTTTTTGGAATTCCCTTGCTTTTTCTGTGATCCAGCGTATGTTGGCAGTTTCATCTCTGGTTCCTCTGCCTTTTCTAAATCCAGCGTGTACATCTGGAAGTTCTTGGTTCATGTACTGTTGAAGCCTAGCTTGGAGAATTTTGAGCATAATCATGCTGGCATGTGAAATGAGTGTAATTGTACAGTAATTTGAACATTTTTGGCATTGCCTTTCTTTGGGATTGGAATGAAAACTGACCTTTTCCAATCCTGTGGGCACCACTGAGTTTTCAAAATTTGCTGGCATAATGAGTGCAGCAGCATCTTTTAACAGCATCATCTTTTAAGATTTGAAATAGCTCAGCTGGAATTCCATCACCTCCATTAGCTTAGTGCATAGTAGTGCTTCTTAAGGCGCACTTGACTTCCCACTCCAGGCTGTCTGGCTCTAGGTGAGTGGCCACACCATCATGGTTATCTAGGTCATTAAGAGCTTTTTTGTACAATTCTTCTGTGTACTCTTACCACCTCTTTTTAATATCCTCTGCTTCTGTTAGGTTCTTTTTGTTTTTGTCCTTTATTGTGCCCATCTTTGCTTGAAATGTTCCCTTGGTATCTCCAGTTTTCTTGAAGAGATCTCTAGTCTTTCCCATTCTGTTGTTTTCCTCTCTTTCTTTGCATTGGCCACTTAAGAAGGCTTTCTTATCTCTCCTTGCTATTTTTTGTAACTCTGCATTCAGTTGGGTATACCTTTTCCTTTTTCCTTTGCTTTTTGCTTCTCTCTTCTTAGCTATTTGTCAGGCCCTCCTCAGACAGCTGCCTTGCCTTCTTGCATCTCCTTTTCTTGGATATGGTTTTGGTCATCACCTCCCATACAGTGCTGCAAACCTCTGTCCATAGTTCTTCAGGCACTCTGTGTACCAGATCTAGTCCCTTGAATCTGTTCGTCACCGCCACTGTACAATTGTAAAGTAAGTGTTAGTTGCTCAGTCATGCCCAACTCTTTGCGACCCCGTGGACTGCAGCCTACCAGGCTCCTGTGTCCATGAGATTTTCCAGGCAAGGATACTGGAGTGGGTTGCCATTTCCTTCTCCAGGGGATCTTCCCAACCCATGGATCGAACCCGGGTCTCCTGCACTGCAGGCAGATTCTTTACTGACTGAGCTACAAGGGAAGCCCTTGTATAATCATAAAGGATTTGATTTAGGTCATACATGAATGGCCCAGTGGTTTTCCATACTTTGTTCATTTTGAGCCTGAATTTTTCAGTAAAGAGCTAGTGATTTGAGCCACAGTCAGCTCCAGGTCTTTTTTTTTTCTTTTTTTTGCTGACTATACAGAGCTTCTCCATCTTTGGTTGCAAAGAATATAATCAGTCTGATTTTGGTACTGACCGTCTGGTGATGTCCATGTGTAGAGTTATCTCTTGTCTTGTTGGACGAGGGTGTTTGCTATGACCAGTATGTTCTCTTGGCAAAACTCTGTTAACCTTTGTACTGCTTCATTTTGTACTCCAAGGCCAAACTTGCCTGTTATTCCAGGTATCTCTTGGCTTCCTACTTTTGCATTCCAGTCCCCTATGATGAAATGGACATCTTTTTTTGGTGTTAGTTCTAGGAGGTCTTGTAGGTCTTCATAGAATCATTCAACTTCAGCTTCTTCAGCATTAGAGGTTGGGGCATAGCCTGGGTTACTGTGATGTTAATGGTTTGCCTTAGAAACAACCAAGATCATTCTGTCATTTTTGAAATTGCATCCAAGTACTGCATTTCAGACTCTTGTTTTCTGTGAGAGCTACTCCATTCCTTCTAAGGGATTCTTGCCCACAGATATAATGATCGTCTGAATTAAATTCACCCATTCCCGTCCATTTTAGTTCACAGATTCTTAAAATGTGGATGTTCACATTTTAGGAATCCTAGTTTACTGTTTAAAGCTTTCTCCCAAGGCTCTTTTTTTTTTTTTTAATTCATTTCTAAATTCTAACTGCATGGTAGTTTTGAATGCTCAAAGTATTTGTGAAGAGGTTTAAGTGTAATGATAAGTTCTGTGAAGTAAGTCTGCTAGTGCCTGTCCTTCACCCTTGGTGTTTTGCTTCCTGTCAGACATCTGTTGCCTTCTTTGCATCTGCACTGCTACCAGCTCGTCTCCCACCGATTGCCATCATCTTCAGTGTGGACTGCTGCAACAGACTTGTCACTAGACTTTCTCCTTCCTTCTTTCCCCTTCTAGAGAAGTCTAAAAAGTGCCCCCCAAAACAAAACCTGATAGAAATCTTCAGCAGTTTCTCATTATACTTGGAATAAAATTCACACTCAGTACCATACCCTGCAAAGCTTTATGTGGTGAAGACCCTGCCCACCCTCGTTCACCACACTAGTCTGCTTCCTGCTGCTTTGAACAAACCAAGCTGGTGGGAGCTTTAGGGCCTTAGCCCTTCCCTTGGTTTTCAGAGTACTCCTTCAGTCTCAACTCAGAACTTGGCAGAGAGGCTTTCCCTCACTCCACAGCTAAAGTTGCTCTTTCCCATTTTCATACTCTAGCATGTCACGTTTATGTTGTACGTATGTAAGTAAGTGAGTAGCATAGTTTTGTAAGGAACTGTCAAACTGTCCTCCAAAGTGGATGTACATTGCCACCAGCAATGGTGGATCCACACCCAGCATTTAGTGTTGTCAGTGTTTTGGATTTTAGTAGTTCTAATAGATACATAATGGCATCTCATTGTTGTTTTAATCTGTAATTTACTAGTAACATTTGACATTGAGTGTCTTTTGAATGCTTATGTCATCTGTATTTCTTTTTGTTGAACTGTTCAAAAATTTTGCCCATTTTTAATTAATTCCTTTTCTTAATGAGTTTTATGAGTTCTTTCTATATTTTTGATGAAAGTCTTTTATCAGATATGTCTTTTGCAAATATTTCCTTCTAGTCTGTGGCTTGTCTTCTCATTCTCTTGACACTATTTTTTCCAAAAGTATTCATCACTCACTAAAATAGTCTTATTGCTTATTGTATATCTCCTCCCACTACAGTGTAAAATCCACAAACAACTGTCTTGCTTTCTACTATATTTCCAGTGCACAATATGGTGCTTGGAGTTTTGGATGACAAAGGATAACCACTGTTAACATTTTTAGTTTGTTTTATTCTTAATGAAAATGGTATTAAGCTGATTTATGTTCTTCCATCTTCTTATTTAAAACTTGGGTTCAAAATTTTACCATTTTATCTTCAAAATTAAGGATAATAGCCACTTGTAATAGTGAGATGAATTTCCACAATGGCTCAGATTAATTGGTTTAAGACATCTAATTACTGATCTATACTTGTTTTGCCCTCTCATGAGCTATACAGATTTATTCTTCAAGAAGTTGTCACAGGGTTGGGCAGTGAAAATAGGAGAATGTTTACGTCGGTCCCACAAAGCCTTATGGAAGGAATGCCGCCTGTTAAGACACTGCAGAGTCTCAGTATGTTCAAATATGTATCTACACACACACATATTGAGCCTTGCAAGGTTCAAAAACATTATTTAAATTCCCTGTTCTCGATTGCTTTTTTGTTAATTGGGTTTGTTAAAGATGGGAAATGACATGTTGGTCTCCTACTGTGGTTGTTTTCAGTTTTTTTAATTTTATCTTTAGTTGTTTTTGGCTGTATATTTTAGTGTCATTTGCCGCTAATTTTTATAATAATATATTTTTGTCTATTTTTATCTCAAGTAATGCTTTTTGCCTTGAACTGACTCTTTGTTTCCACTCTGCTTTTTGTATGAATATGCCAAGTCTTCTGTTTTTAAGCCTTTCATTGCATTTTAGATTATTGCTCTCAAAAATAATGTAAATTTGAAAGAGTTAATTTTTTTAAAATCCTTTTAGAAAAGCTTTTAAAAGATATTTTGATTCTCTGCTGCTGCATAACAAACCATCTCGAAACTCAGTGGCTTTAAGCTAGAACTATTTTGTTAACTCTCATGATTCATAATCGGAATAGCTGGACAGTTCTTCTGTTCCATGGTTATTCAGCTGTACTGCAGTCATCTGGTAGCTCCCTAGGACTAGAATGTCCATGAAGGCTCGTTCACGTGGTGATTAGTGCCTTGGTGCAGGGATAGTTCTCGGGACAGTGGGGCATACTGTCTGTTTGTCTGTCTACCTATTTAGTGAGAGTCCTCTCCCTTGCCAGTGGTGTCTTCACTGATTCTTTTTATGTGATCTCTATAGCAGGGCAGAGTAACCATACTTTTTATATGATGGCTTGGGACTCCAACAGTGCTGAAGTGAAAGCTGCCAGGCCTCCTTAAAGCGGAGGCATAGAACTGCCACAGGGTCAGTTCGGCCTCATCCTGTTGGCTGAAGGAGTCCTAGAGCCAGCCCAGATTCATGTCAAGGTGTGAATACCAGGGGGTGTGGTTCACTGAGGGCATCCTCAGAGCCTATTTACCACAATATGAGAGTAAACCCTTCACATTTATTATTTTAATTGACATGATATTGTTCTTAGGGCTCAGACTTTTACTTCCTTTGGTGAATTTGCATATGCTTTTAATTCTATTAACTTCTCTATTGACATCAAGAAAAATAATAGTACTTGTACTCCAGTTTGGCTCAGATGATAAAGAATCTGCCTGTAATGCAGGAGACCTGGGTTCGATCTCTGGGTTGGGAAGATCCCCTGGAGAAGGGAAAGGCAACCCACTCTAGTATTTTTGCCTGGAGAATTCTATGGACAGAGGAGCCTTGCAGGCTGCACCATGGAATCAGTTATGATGATTGGGGGCTTCAACATGATTTTACTTATGTTTTATACAAATTATGTGGCATTTTAGGCCATGTTATAAATTTGAATATTGTATATATATTTTTAAAAGTTTTAGATATTTTCATTCATTTTGTAACTGTATAAACAATAATTTTTTATATCTAATTAAATCTAATTAATTGCATGCTGTCTTTCCTAATACACTTTTTTCCTAGATAATTTGGATTTATATTTTGATAAAATGTAATATATCTTTAACTAATGTTTCAGGAAGGCTATGTGGATTATGTAACATCTGGGTTCTTTCCAAATATATAATGACTTCCTCTGTCTTCATACAGTTTGATTAGCTATAAAGTTTTTGTTTGTTTTTGGCCATACCACATGACTTGTGGGATCTTAGTTCCTTGACCAGGGCCCCTAGCAGTGAAAGTGCTGAGTCCTAATCACTGAATTGCCAGGGAACTTCTGGTTTCAGTGCTTCCCAGGAATTTATTGTTATTATTCTTTTGTCTTGGGAAATTTATTGTCATTTATGGGTATACTGTTTTAGGGTACTGGATTTTTTTCTCCCCCTGTAATATAAAGTTTTTGTCAGGGTTGGTGAATAGATCTGGAAGATGGTGTACATTTTTGTCTTTTTTCAATTTTGTTTTCTTCTAGTATAATTCTGTTTTGTCTCGTCTTCAGTTTAACAGCAGTTATGATGATCAGGTTTGTTAGATCTTATTTCTGAAATTGGCATTTGTCATTTACTCTATTTTTGCTCTTTTATTGTACATTATGGGAAAACTTTTTTTTTAACTTTGGGCCACACCACACAACATGTGAGATCTTAGTTCCGTGATCAGCCAGGGATCAAACATGTGCCCCATGCGTTGGAAGATGGAGTCTTAACCACTGAGCCACTGGGCCAGCCAGTCCTGGGAAGACTTGAATGTAACTTCCTCATTATGAAGTCAGCTTTTCTGGTTGTGTTAATTCTGCTGTTTTTCTCCAGCGCTAATGTCAGGTGTGCTGTTGCATTTTCAAGGTTCCTGGGAATCTTACCTGAGTTTCTTCTGTTTCCTTCTTAGCTGATTGTCTCTCTATTCCCATCTTGTGTGTTCTTAGTCACTCAGTCGTGTCTGATTCTTTGTGACCCCATGAACTGTAGCCCACCAGGCTCCTCTGCCCCTGGGGATTCTCCAGGCAAGAATATCGGAATGGGTTGCCTTGCCCTCCTCCAGGGGATCTTCCCACCCCAGGGGTCGAACCCAGGTCTCCTGTATTGCACGGGGATTCTTTACTGTCTGAACCACCAGGGAAGCCCATCTTACTTGGTTCTTACAGGCAGTGTCTTTCAATAACTAAAGATGTCCAAATCAATGCTCTTCTTCATATTATTTTATTTCTTGGAGTAAATTGTTGCCAGTGCCAGTCCTGTCTCTACTTACTATGAAGTTTTACTGACTAGGATTGTAGCCTCTGAATGGATATAGAAGAACTTCTGGGTGGGGAAGGGATCGTGGCTGTCAGGGCTCACCCAGTGTGGGCTGGCTGCCTGTTTCCTGATTGCTGCAAACCCAGGAACCCTGGGCTGGGGGTGGAGAGAGGTGAAAGGCTGCACCCTCTTCCCATACACTTCCTGGCAGCTGTGCTCTTACTCTTCAGAGGTAGGTGGAGCTGCGGTTGGCCACTGAACTGTGTCTTCCTTCACACTAGTTAGTGGAACTTTCTCCCAGATTTTAGTAATATGTTACTGTCTGAAGTAGGCTTGCTCTGCTTTCTGTCTTTTCTTGTCTGTGTCTTTATAGGTGTTTTAAATGGGATTTAAAAATTCATGTCAGGTCACCTGGTGCCCTCTTAAGCTAGATTTTTTTTTCATCCTATATTTCATTATTACTTTTTTTTTTTTTAATGTTAAGGAGCTTTCTAGGTGGCTCAGTGGTAAAGAATCCGCCTGCCAGTGCAGGAGACGCAGGTTCAATCCCTGAGTCAAGAAGATCCCTTGGAGTAGGAAATGGCAACCCACTCCAGTATCCTTGCCTGGAAAACTCCATGGACAGAGGAGCCTGGCAGGCTGTAGTTCATGGTGTCACAGTCAGAAACAACTGAGCGACTGAGCACAGTCCTTTTTATCAGCACCAGGATCTCTTCCAGGTAGTCACTGTTTCCCTGGAATCAGTAACAGGTACTTGAATGTATTATCAACACTGGACAGCCTTTTATCAACATTCCTAACTTACCTTAACCCAGGGGGGAAGTTGCCTCCTGCCAGGTGCTTTCCTCATGATTATCCTGAGTTCAGAACAGAAAGTTTTCTTCTAGAAGCACTTGGTTATTCTAAGACTCCAGAGCCAAAACTGGTTAGAAAGCTGAATTTTTAAAATGCTTACCTTCTTAGTCTTTTAATTCAGGGAAGGGGTTTAAACAACAGGAATTTATATTTTCAGAGTTCTGGAGGCTGGGAGGGCCAAGACCAAAGTATAGGTGGGTGGTTTCTTCTGAGACTTCTCTCCTTGGCTTGCAGGTGGACTCCCTCTTGCTCTCTCTTCACATGGTTTTCTTTGCCCAGCTGCATCCCTGGTGTCTCTTCCTCTTCTTATGAGGCCATTAGTCATAATGGACTAGAGCTCCACCTTCCTGGTCTCATTTTATGATGTGATCACCTTTTTTTCTTCTTTTTTTCCTTTTCATTTTCATTGAGGTATAATTGACAAAATTGTCAGATATTTGAAATATACAACTGTGATGATCTAATATACGTAATGTAAACACTGTGAATGGATTCCCTCTAACAAATCCATCACTTAACTTTTATTTATTTCTGGTGAGTGTCTTTGTTGTCTTTTCCTTTAAAAGCATCTTCTAATCACATTTGTTTGCATGCTGCTGTATTTTTGGTTTTAGCTTTTAGCCTCTTTTGTCTCCCTTACCTCAAATATACTACATTTCATTCTTTTAAAGCTTAGCCCCTGTTTTCTTTTTTGCTGCTGCTACTGCTAAGTCACTTCAGTCGTATCCGACTCTGTGTGACCCCATAGACGGCAGCCCACCAGGCTCCCCCGTCCCTGGGATTCTCCAGGCAAGAACACTGGAGTGGGTTGCCATTTCCTTCTATTTTTTGTCTGTTGTTGGTCTTTTTTGGTCTAGTCCTTCCTTGTTCTTTCACTTTAATTTTATTTCTTACTGTCTTAATTTTTTCAAGTCTATTTTCTTAAGTCAGATTTCCTCCCCTCCGCTGCCCTCTCTTCCCCTCATGGTTTGATTTTCTAAAGGCTGGAAGGATGTGTAGTCCTCTGAGTGGCAGTATTGTAGGCAGTGTCATTCAGCAGATGGGAAGACCTGCCTCTCCTCCGTCCAGTATTTTCTGAGTCGGTGTTCTCTCTGTCTTGACCCCTGAAATGATGACTTGGGGATATAGTGACACGTGAACTTTAGAGTGACTTTTGGACAGCACATACCACCTGTGTGAGAATCTGATTGTTCTGAAATCTATGATCTGTAATGTGTGTAATGTATGTTTTGACATTCAGTGGAAAGACCATAGCTTGCAGGGTCAGACAGACGGACGTCATAACTCTTCTATGGAAGAGCTACGTGACCCTGAGCTGTCCTCAGGGGATTCTGATGTGCAGAGGCTGAGATTGCACCGTGAGACTGCTTCCCTCCTTCTAGCTCAGGCGTTTCCTGTGGCTCAAACCCTCAGGGGTTCTTCTGTCCACCCCACTGGTGAGACTTCTGCAGACCTCCTTCATCTGCAGGGGCTGGAGGGGAGCAGCCAGGAGGTAGTCTCCAACCCTATGCCGGCTCTCGCGGCTGTCTAACAGATTGCCTTTTGATTCTAGAAAGGGGGTCAGTACTTTGAAAGCACTGGGGCCCAAGTACCCTTTGTGTATCAGAGCAGAGCTATTAGGACTGCTTCTGGAGACATCGTGCCTGTACTTTGTTCCACCTTCCCGTGGCTAACGATCCCTTAGTTTTCAAAATGAGTTGCAACTCTTTCCTCTCGGTTAATTGTAAAGCAAAAAAAAAAAAAAAATTCTTCTTGGCTGTGTGGTAGGCTAATTGAGGGCTTCCTGGTGGCTCGGTGATAAAGAATTCACCTGCCAATGCAGGAGATGTGGGTTCGATCCCTGGGTTGAGAAGATCCCCTGGAGAAGGAAATGGCAACCCACTCCAGTATTCTTGTCTAGAGAATTCCCATGGACAGAGGAGTCTTGACGGGCTACAGTCCTGCGGTTGCAAAGAGTCAGACACAACTTAGTGACTAACCAATAACAAAAATAATTGAATTTGAGTTTCTCGGGAGATTTTCACTTCGTTAAAAAATCTTCAATTCTTATCAAACACTTAGATATAAAATGTCACCTTCCTGGAGGTAGCCTGAAGTCTGTCTCTAGTTTTACAGAGCCTTTTTGATTTTTTTGTGAGATTAGGGGCTGCTGAATTCTTTATTCAAAAGTTAGCTGATGGGGCAGGGAAACTGAAGCTGGGTAAAAAGGAGCACAGACTGAGCCCCCTTTCTCCCATCCCAGTCCCTTCTCCTCGCTGGGACACACTCAGGGGCTCCCTGGAGACCAGGTGGATCATGACTGCCTTAGCGCTCCACGGAGTCAGAGCAGCCCAGTAGAGCTCCCGACTGAGTGCTCACTATTTGGGTTACTTGTGAGATTCTGTTTATGCTTTTTTTCCTTGGACTGAGATTGTGGTTTTGATTATGATATTTTATGAAAAGATCTAGAGGTGCGGTTTGTACCACCACCCACTTGAGAGACTGCCTTTCTGAACACGCGGGGGAGACAGCAGGTATGGTGTTAGGAAGGTGGTGTTTCTCCGTGGATGCTCTGGACCTTGGAGCTACTTAGGCTCCCTTTTCTGCTGAGCAGATAGGAAGCTCAGTGTCAAGACTGTGGCCACCTTTAGGAAACGGCTAGTGCATGACAGTGTGTAGTTTGGGGTACTAACTGTACCCCAGCTTTTTCTTCTTAAAATTATTTTCCATTTGTCTTCATTTCCTTATCCATCTGTTTACTTCTCCTCTGACATGTAATATCCTTGTTAGCCCCATCATTCTTTTTAGAAGTTGGTGTGTAAATTAGCAAATATATACATATTTTAAGAAACCGTCCTCTTGATGGATTCTTACCACTCTGGTCTGAGCTGTAGGCTGGGCTGTTGCAGAAGTCACCTGGCTGGTCGTGCCCTGTCCCATCCCTCTCCTTTCTGCAGCCCTTTCCTGCAGAGTTGACCCAGCCACACATGGTAGACGCCTTTCTGAGCAAATGCCTCCATTTCTAGACCCATTTCCCATGGTTCCCCTTCTGTACTTCTGCAGCTCTGGTTCTGCCACTCTGCCCTCCCTCTCCTTGTCATTTCTGTGAATCTAAGCCCTCTTCCCACCCCTTCGTCTCTCTCTGCTGAGTCGGTTTCCTCTGTGAAAGCAGGGCGGACCACTTCCTGGGTGCTACTTCCTCTCCTGCTGCATGCGTTGGGTCACACTAACTGGGCTGCTCACCCACAGGGGCCTTTGTGCAAATTAGAACAAGGTACTGCATAGGACTTGCTACTACTGGAAACCCATCTGATAAATGTTTGAGTCTAGGCTGTTTACCCTGTGGGCGCCCTGAGTGTGTGGGGGTGGGGGGTAGAGGGGTGTGCCTGCCTGTGCAGTTATGCTCGATGGCCCCATGTCGTAATTGGTGGGAATTGTCCATATCCCTGGCACCATCAGTCTGGCCAGGGCAGGCCCTCACACCTGTTTGCTAAGTTTAAGGAAGAACAAAGGTGTGAATTCACGCTATGCTCTCGTCTGAAAAATAGCAGGGAAAGCACACTTGACAAGGCTTTTGCACCAAATATTACGAATATATTATAATGCCAAGATGTATTTTTTTGCCCCCACATCTCAGTATTTCTGAAGTGACAGATACCTTAGTCAGTGGACTGGGGTAGGTGAAGACACAGCCCCTGGAGCTGGACTAATTGGGCCTGAGTCCCAGGGCTACCACTTACACCCTTATTTGTGAGATTCTGGGCATTTTACTTAATCTTTTTGTGCCTCAGTTTCAACAATAGTTTGTTTCTCTACTTCCTGGGGTTGTAGTGAGAGTTGAATGGATTAATATACGTGCAGTGCTTAGAATATCACCAGGCACATAATAAATAGTAAGAGATAAGAGTAGTAGCTGTTAGCAGTACCATTAAAGGCTACATAGACACCTACTATATTGCTGTTTCCTTTTAACCCTGAAAAGCTGTTTTAATCCATGGAGCACAGCTTACACGGATAAGCATCCCGTGTCAGTAGCTGCGGACTGGCCCCATTCTGTGTGCTGAGGTTGACACCCTCTCTTGCCCGCACCAGTTTTCTGGTTTGCTGCAAGAGAATATGCACAGTATGCTGACAGGAAACCAGCAGGTGTTGTTTTCTCTTCTTATAGCAAAAGAGAAAGAGGGGAAAACCAGATAAGGCTCATTTTAGAACTTAACTTCTCCAAAGCTTAGACTGGTAATAAATCTTAGCCGTGTAAAACTATCAACCAAAGAAAATTGTATTTGAGAAAGTGATTATGTACACATTAATTCATTCACTGCACTAAGCAGCTTGTCGGATTTTAGTTCCCTGACCAGGGATTGAACTCAGGCTCTTGGCAGTGAGAGCCCAAAGTCTTACCCATTGGACCACCAGGGAATTCCCTGAAAAAGTTCTTCTAATGTAAAGTTTTTGTCTGATTGCAGGGCAACCTTCCTTAGATGGTTTTCAAGGAAACTGGGCTATGAAGTGGCAAAGGTAATGACTGTTCTGGGGCCTAGCTCCCCGTCTGATGCCTCCTGGTGTCAAGTTAGACAGTAGATGGATGTCTCTCCCCAGATAGTCGTGGGTTCCCCTGGTCTTCACTGTTCACTTGTGGCTGGCTGCAAGACCACATCAGGGATGTGGTGGCTCTTCTCTGAATTGCTTAGGACTTTTCGTCCTGTCTCATGCTCGCTTGAGAAACAACAGCCGTTTAGGAAGCTGTGCATGACTCCTGCTCACCGCCACACCCTGTTGAGCTCTCCTTCATATTAAGCAAGATCTGACTAATGCATTCTTTGGAGATGCTCTGCCTGTTTTCATCATGAGACTAAATGGTTTTTTCCCAGATCAGACTACTGTAACTGAATTTGCCCTCCACTTTGAGAAATATCCTTACCTACCAGAGAGCACAGCAGAGACTCCCACGGCATCGGAGGACTCTGATTTGGAGTTTTGGTACCCTTTCCTTAGTTGAACAAAACAGTATGTGAGTAAACAATATAGGAATGATCTGAAACTTCTTTTTTAATTTACCTAAACCCTGAGTTTGATATTTCTGTGTAGAACTGGTCAACTTTAGCCCTGTCAGAGGGTGTGTTTAATGATCAGTTCCCAGAAAGAGTATCTACATGAGGAACTTTCTCCAACAGGCCTTCTTCTGAACCTTCAGGATTCATTTACCTTTAGGTTGCAGAAATGATAGGCAGGCAGCTGTTCTTACTCTCCATCCTCTAGAAGGTGGAGGAGCAGACGGTGGGAATGTGTTCATCTTGACTCAGGTTGGTTAGCGGAGACACTTGTTGATCTGAGTCCAGTGCAATGGGTTTGGTGCACTGAGCTTGCTGGGCTGGCTCCTCTCCATCTCTCCATTCAGCCTGAAAGTCATGGCCAGTTTCCTTATCCAGGGGGTGGGGCATTTCTCAAAATATGAAAGAAAGCAGCCAGTGACTGCTCCAGCCTGCTTGTAGGCTTACAAGACCATCTGTTGCCATAAAGGGAGAAGCTTCCTGTTTACCAGCCGGCGTGAGACAAAGTGGTTGTGCTTCCTGGCTGTGCGGGACTTGGCACGTGGGCCACATTCTGTCCATCAGGACGGCAGGGCTGAATGCCTGCTCTGTGCTCAGCCCTTGCCCCTGTGGCCCCGGTCCTGGATGCAGGCCACCCTCCGGAGGGAACTTTCACTTGGGCTCCAGAACTGGCCTTGGCCTTCTGAAAGGGAAGGCGGCCTTGTCTCCTTGCTGGCTTCCTCCTTAGCTTTCCCTTCCCCATGGGGCCCAATCCAGGCAGAGCCCTTGGCATGAACCTGAATCTCACCATAAATTCACATCTTTTGTTCCTAAGTCTCTAGGAAGCAAGATGCCAATGTCTCTGGGGAAACAGGTCTTTTTCGCCGGAGTGGCAGCTAGTGGGAGCTGCGCCATTCTGTACTACCTGGTCCAGAGTAAGTATCCAGTGAAGCGCCCACGGCAAGGCCGCCTCCTCATTCTCTTGGCCCCTTCCTCCATCAAAGGAAATACTTCAGATGCTTTCAGCAGATTAGAGAAAGAAGGAAAGGGCTATTTTGAGCAGCCAGTACACCATTCCACTGGCTATAGCTTCCTTCTCATCCTATAATCCCAGTTTTCCCAGGAGCCACAAGAACAAATAAAAGGAACAGGACTCATTTGCGTAAGAAGCCTTGAAAAAGATGGGCTTTCACCCTGTGCACACACAGGATCTATCAAGATTTCTGAGATTATGTAAAGAACAAAGGAAAGGGGGCTACCAGATGGCTCCCAGGTGTGGAAAACTGGCTTTCTCCAGTGTCCAGCCTGTTCACCCTGTCATTCTCTGCTGTTCATTTAGTGGAGGATGGGACACCTTGGGCTGGGGACTGAGGCAGGAACAGAAGATAAAAGCAGAGTCCAGGCTGGCAAAATCCTGACAGATGTGGCTTCCAGCCCCACTGCACCTAAATTTGAATTTGTAAAGACAGACCACAATTATTGTGAGCAGCCGAGACATTTAAGGGCATTTTAGTGCTACTGTTTGCGAAGCAGCAGAAGAAAGACTGACTTTCTTTGAAGATCTTTTATGCCTGCCCAGCTTGGCTCCTCACCCTGTTACTTCCTGCCCTGACGTGAGTGTCACCCACAGCCAGGCAGATAGCCTCAGCCCCCTCTACCCACCTTCCTTCAGGGCTGACCCAGAGGTCTCTGGGTCTAGAGGTGGCCAGAGATGAGCATTCCCAGGGATAATTCAGACTGGAATAGCTCAGCACCCCTGCCCCTCTGCCAGAGCAACGGAGGTAGAATGTGACAGGAATGAATACATTTTCAGGTTGAGGGCCTGGCAGCCTTTGCTTCTGAGGGAGCTGGGGTTAGCTGATAGTGATAGTCCAGGGGGCTCTGCGACCAACTGCCTGGGTTGAATCACAACTCCCAACTCTGGCCTAGCTGTGTGACCTTATGGGGGAGTCTGTTTTCTTCCTGGGCCTGAGTTATCTATGTGATGAGGGGTAATATTTAGGGCCTCTGTGTGAGGTTGTTATAAAAATTAAATCAATCTCACAGCTTGTGGGATACGGAGAAATTGCTCAGGGAAGGTGGTCTGGATGCCACCTCTGCTGCTCCGTTTGTCATGGCTGGGACCTCGTTCACGCCTGCAGCCCTCTCCTGGGAGGCCATCCTGGAAGGGCATTCTCCCTGACCTCTCCGGGCTCAAGCAACCTTTCCTGTCCATTACCGTGATCTGGCCTACAAGTCTTTCTTGTTGCCACACTGACAACCACACTTGAGAAGCTTAGCTTCCTTTGGTCTCTCCCTGGGGAGGCTTGTCGTACCTGATGCTTTCAGGGAAGTGCTCTCTGGAGTTCCCAGTAGCCTTTGGGCCAAGGATACCTGAGGCTGAGAGCAGTTTATCTACACGAAATGTTGGCATAAATCTGTAAACTTGACAAGTTAGCATTTTCATGTCCTATTACTTGGCCTAAGGGTTTTGTTTTTGGTGGTGTGATCTCTCTATATTTTACTGGTTTATAAGGACCTTCCTCTTAGTGGAAGGAGTAATGTTCAGAAGTCAAGTTAGATTCTGGCCCCAACTCTGCTTCAGATTAGCTGTGTCACTGAGCAAGTCATGGAATCACAGGACATAGAAAGTTAGAGAAGTTCTGATCAGACGCCTTACGTGAAGGAGAGAGGCAGTGAATGAGGTAAGGAAATAAGAAATGAAGTTGACACAGAAAGATCAGATACCTTGCTCAAGGTCACCTGCCACACCCCTACAGATGCTGGCTTCCTATTTTGGTTTTGGAGTCTCTAAAATGGACGGATTAGATAGACCTTAATAATTCCACCTGTTGATTTCATATTTGTTTCTATTTTTCCATGTCGTACATGTATTGTGTCATCTAACTTTCTAGAAGTTCAGTAAAGGAAGTAAATGTGACCCCTCTCTTTTCCACTTAGAAATGTTTTCCAGAGCTTCCTATTACCAGCTGGGCCTGGAGCAGTTGCACGGCCACCCTGAGGCACTGGAAGCTCTGGGCACTCCTCTCAACGTTCATTACCTCCGACTCACCGACAAGTACAACTTTGTGGACATCGCCGAGGCAAAGGTGACCTGCTCCCCCTGCGAACTGTAGACTGGGTGCCTACTGGGTTGAGGAGGGGCTGCTGTACTCTGGAAAGGGTCTTGGAACAAGCTGAAGAAGGTGTGAGACAGGAAAATCCTCTATGTAAAATTGCCATTAGGTGTTAGTTAGCACCTTTAAAAAACAAGCATTGTGGATTAATTAACTTTCATATAAGTTTTCTTCCTTTCTGGGGAATTGATGTGGCAAGGAAAAACCTGTTTGTGCTCAGGTCACCATCTTGTGGTTTGCCAGTATTTCAGTTTTGACCTTGAAAATAAACCTACAGCTAATCCGTGCTCATTCAAATCTAAAAACTCTTTAAACTCTAGTTTTAAATGTAAAAGCTTCCATGCGATGCCAGTCCATTTTTTTAGCTATATCCCACTTTTATAGGTCAACTGATAAAACTCAACTGAATATAAAAAGCATTTTTTCCCTTCTGTTAGAGGAATGATTCTAAGTTGTGTCACGGGGAATACAGAGAAGACTCTGAGGGAGTTTATAGTTTATGGCTGTGGTTCCCTCTGCCAGTGTGTTCTCAGCAGAGGTGTGGCTGGAATGGGCTGAGTGAGGCAATGAAAGGGCTGTGATGTCATCTTGGGAGGTGTGCACTTGATCCTGCGACAAGCAGAAGGCCTGGAGTATTTGGAGGATAAGAGTGAGCTGATCTGACCTAGTTGTTTTATTAACTTTAACAGAAACAGTTTTATTGGAATTCTCCCCCTAACTACAAAAGCAATTTTTGCTCAAGTATTCTGCTAAAAACAGTCAGTGGTTTAAAAAACTTAATTGATGTCTAGTTGATTTTATATTGAATTAGTCCAGTTTGTTGGCATAAAACTGTTCATAGTCTTCTCCTATGATTCTGTATCTGTACTAAGAGTTGTGGCTTTTCCTCTTTCATTTCTTATTCGGGTCCACTCCTTTTTTCTTGAGTCTGGCCAGAGGTTTGTTGATTTTATCTTTTCCCAGCTCTAGATTATCTTTTCTATTGTTTTTTTAATCTATTAATTTCCTCTGATTTTTATTATTGCCTTTCACTGACTTTGGGCTTTGTTCTTTTTCTAACTCCTTTATGGTCCAGATCAGAGTATGGACCAACTTGCTACTAATAGTCACCCTTTTTAAACAAACAGTGGACTTGTTTTTTTTCTATTATGAAAAGTTTCAAGTATATGGAAAAGATGAAAGAATTTATGCTGTGGAACCCATATATCTGCTACCTGTATTCTGTAATATTTTGCTCAGTGTGCTTTATCCCGTACCTATTTGCCTCCGTCTATTTGTTCACGAACCTATCTTATTTTCAAATATCCATACACTTCACCTTTAAATTCATAAGCTGTGTATCATCAACTAGAGTTTATGGTTTTTTTTTTTTTTTGAGGTAAAATTTACCCTCTGTGATCTAAGTCTCCTATCTGACGAATTTTAAACAAATGCATCCCCCTATGCAACTCAAGCCCCTACCGAGATATAGACTGTTCCCATCACCTGACAGTGGCCTCATGCTCTTCTCACATTATAGCCAGCTCTGAGAGGACAGCGTTGTATCCACTTATGTCTCTTTATACCCCCCAGCTGAAGATCCCTGTCTCTGGACCAAAGTCAGAGGGCCATCTCTATGTCAGCTCATCCAGAGATGCCCCCTTTAAGAGGTATGATGGGAAAGTGGGTGGGGAGCAGGAGGAGAACCTTCTTCTGGAAACAATCTTGATTTCCCTTTTCAACTGCAGTTATATGATTGTGGCACTAAGAATTAGTTTTACAGAGCTTCAGAAGTTTCACAGCCAGGACAACATGCATGCCAGTGCTTTTGCTCTTAGTTCAGTGCGGACATTTTATCCAGTGCAAACTACTGCATCGTCCTCTCCTCCTGCGACTGAATCTGAGGAGCTTTACAGTTGGTGTGGTCTAGGTCTGCCATGCTGTGTCACAGTTTCCAAAACTGCTGCCTCTGTCGTTACAAGTGAATAAAGGCCTGGGTTCCTGTTCCAGAGTTATTCATCACATTCTTTATGTAAGCTCTCCCTCCACCCCATTAATTGGCTTTTCTTGTCTGGTTGCCAGGAGCTAAGTCACTCACTTCCCCCACGGGAAGCCTCTCTCTGAGATGTTTGCTCTTTAGCCAAGATGTGTTTTAATTCCTGGGGACAAAAGGAGCAGGCAGTCCCCGCCTGGCCTCGCTGCCCCTGAGCCTGGGATTAGAGGAGGAGCTGAAGGTCGAGGGGAATTAGGAAACCAGGAATGAGTGTTCCTTCTCTGATGCCAGCCAGTCATTGTGAAACTTACCTTGATGGCGATTTAAATAAAGTTAGCCTGGAATAAAAGGTTAAAACATTAACATACTGCTACCATAAAACAGTTTAGAAAATTTAAGACATTCCAAACAACTGCTTATTTCCTTTTAAACCATGTCTTTTGCCTCAGTGTTTCACTGATGAGAGATTATACTTTTGGTTTTTCTCAGGTGGAACCTTCAGGAGGTCTTCTTAGAGCTCAAGGATGGTCAGCAGATTCCCCTGTTCAAGCCCAGCAGGGACAACGATGAGGTGAAAAAGGAGTGAAAATGATCAGCTCCCTCTGCTCCTGGCCTCCCTGGTCACCATGCGTCCCCCGGGGCTGCAGGTGCGGCCATATGGTGATCTCTGTATCATTCTAATTTAACCAAACCCTACTGAAGTTTTTAATCAGAAACTTACTATAATTTATAAGAATTTGAAAGTTCTCTGTATAGAATAAAAGGAATCAGTGTTTTTCTCATCTCTCACCCCCCTGCCAAAAAAAAGTTTTCAATGAGGTTTTCTAGCACTGATAAGGTTTTTAACTGTTAACATCAGAATGCCAAGGGAGACAGACAAGCCCTTCTGTTGGTCGCTCTACCCTAAATTTATGTTAAGTAGCTTGTGAGCTCACGCTCAGGTACTTAGAATTTTTTTTCTTCATTGTCTTATTTTCGTGTTTTAGTCAGCATCTGCCTAATTGAAGATTCAAAAAATAACCGCTTTAATCCAAACATTTCAAAAGCTCAAAACAACCACATTTTAGAGAATCTTACCTGTAGGTTTTATTACTTGCAGGGGGATAAGATCTGAGCACCAGAGCCTGTAAAACCCAGAAATCTTCCACTTTTGCTTTGGAAAGGCCAGTTTAACCCCCTCAGTATTATTAAGCTTAATGCCGTTATAATCAAGGATATTCATCAACTCTTTTCCTGCACTCTTAATATTCATTGACGGGAAACCTCAAAAAGGTTATGTGTAAATGTGCTGGTAGAGTATGAGGCCTTTCATCATTGTTCTGTAGTTTGTTTCTTTAAAAGATACTCTCTGAATAAATATTAAGTGGAGAAGTCGTTCTCTGAGGGCACTTTTTCCAGTGTGTTTGTTGATAAATATTACGATCTGTGGAGTCTTTTTTTGCGCTGCTCTATTCTTTAACAGGCCTGGCGTGCTGTGATTCATGGGGTCGCAAAGAGTCGGACACGACTGAGCGACTGAACTGAACTGATTCTTTAACAATTATGTCCCGTTCTGTTCTCTAACAGCTTTTACTTCCTTTCAGTGTTTGCTGGATTTTTTTCTTGCTGTGGCCAAACCACAGCAAACCCAAGTGGATCATCTGTTCTGAAGGAAAAGCAAGTAACAATTTTTGTGTAAAATTTGGCTTGAGGTTTTCCCCTAGTATTATTAGTGAAAAGATCCTTAATTTCTATTTGAGTCACCATCTTGGGTACTTTTTCCAGTTAAGCATATTTCAGTGTATGTATTCCATAGTCAGTGTATGTGTTCCAGTTAAGCATATTTCTTAAAGTCTTCATGGCTGATTCTGAACAGGCCAGAATGCGGTCACTGAAGTAGACGTCGTCCTTTCTTTTCTTGAATTGGTGCTGTGTATGTGCAGCCCACTGCTTCTTGTGTGGTGGCTCAGAGGTTAAAGCGTCTGCCTCCAATGTGGGAGACCGGGTTCGATCCCTGGGTTGGGAAGATCCCCTGGAGAAGGAAACGGTAACCCACTCCAGTATTCTTGCCTGGAGAATCCCATGGACGGAGAAGCCTGGTAGGCTACAGTCCACGGGGTCGCAAAGAGTCGGACACGACTGAGCGACGAAACAGAAACAGAAAACAGTGTCTCAGCCATGGTCACCCAGGAATGACCTGGAAGACATCCTGGATAATATACATCATCATCAGAGGCAAAGGTGACTTTTTACCATCTGAGCAAATGCTCCAAGCCACCACTGGAGAAAGGGTGCATTAGCATTGTAAGAATAATAGACTTAAGAAAACAGCAGACGAGCAATCATAGCCAACAAATGGCAGGAGGACTCCCACCTGCATTTACTCAGTAAGATGCTGCCGGTCTCCGCTCACAGTAATTTACGTGGTACTGGACCAGCAGAGTTCCAAGCAGTGGTGCGAAAATGATGAAGTAGAAGAGAGACCAGTTAGGGGGAATCCAGGAGGCCAGTTGAGTCACCCCTCCCTCTTGGTGGACTGGTGACTCTATGGGCCTTCAGTTCAGTCACTCAGTCGTGTCCGACTGTTTGCGACCCCATCAATCACAGCACGCCAGGCCTCCCTGTCCATCACCAACTCCCGGAGTTCACTCAAACTCATGTCCATCGAGTCGGTGATGCCATCCAGCCATCTCATTCTCTGTCGTCCCCTTCTCCTCCTGCCCCCCAATCCTTCCCAGCATCAGTCTTTTCCAGTGAGTCAACTCATCGCATGAGTATGGGCCTTAGGTCTAAGATTTCAGATATGATGGAGACTGCCTTATAGACCGGAGAAGGCAATGGCAAGCCACTCCAGTACTCTTGCCTAGAAAATCCCATGGATGGAGGAGCCTGGTAGGCTGCAGTCCATGGGGTCGCTAAGGGTCGGACATGACTGAGCGACTTCACTTTCACTTTTCACTTTCACACATTGGAGAAGGAAATGGCAACCCACTCCAGTGTTCTTGCCTGGAGAATCCCGGGGACGGGGGAGCCTGGTGGGCTTCCGTCTATGGGGTCACACACAGTCGGACACGACTGAGGTGACTTAGCAGCAGCAGCAGCAGCCTTATAGACAGAACATGAAAAAAGGTCTCAGCAGGGAAAGTGTGAGCTATGCTCCAGAAAAATGATCTGCCCTTTGGCCAGTTAGCTGAAGATACAGTAAAAGCAAGCTCTGGACAGGTCAGGTGGGCAGTGTTAGCATTTTACATGCAGCTTATAGCCATCAGATTTTGGAGTAAGTATATGATTCTACTGTTAAAGAGACTGTTCCAAGTTATACTGGTAAGACCTGTATGACTTTCAGAAGTCACAGATTTTACTGTCGTTTATCCCATTTTTCTAGATTTGGCTTCCCTCTACCACTCTTCCTTCCAACCATTTACCAATCCAGGCATTTTATAACACCTGCTGAGACAAGGTTCTGTCACTCCAAGTTTTGGTAAAGTTGTATTCAGCAAAGATGAAACTAAATTACATCCACATGAAGCTACTGCACTTGGGTAACAGTGGCCTCTCTTCCAGTGGAAAGGCCAGAGAAATGCTCTCTCAAGAGCAGCTTTAGGGCTTTCTGAAGGCAAGCAACCTTAGGCTACGGACTCTGGTGTTTTCGGCTTGTCCATATTAAAGATATGAATCAGTTCAGTTCAGTTCAGTCGCTATATGAATAAATACCTATCGGTTACCAGTCTTACAGGTGAGGCAGTGTTCCTACTGCTTGTTGGGAGGCTTGGCCAAAGGAGCCCTGATGATGGTGGCAGGGCATCAAGGAGGTAGTGAGAGGGTGAGGGAAAAACTCCAGGCTCCCCCCACAGGAAGACTCTCGACTCTTCAGGAACCCGTTCGGTTAAAAGTCCTGTCAGGAATGTGTAAAGAGAAACTGATGTTTTATGATCCAGGGTTCAAAAGTGGGAGAAGAAATGTTAGAAACTTGTCTCAGACACAGGTATGTATCATAGACCACATGTGGCACGTTACAAACCTTTCATTATTAAAGAATGATCCTCCAAGTCAGAAGTAATTTTTCTGCCACCACATACTTTTAAATTTGGCTACCATGTGTCAGTTACCTGCAGTCTTAAAATGAAGGTAATTTTTTACTTTTGTTTTTTATAAAGGAAGAAACTATAAAACTATGGGCTTCCCTGATAGCTCAGTTGGTAAAGAATCCATCTCCAATTCAGGAGACCCGAGTTTGATTCCTGGGTTGGGAAGATCCCCTGGAGAAGGGAAAGGCTACCCACTCCAGTATTCTGGCCTGGAGAATTCCACGACTGTATAGTCCATGGGTTCGCAAAGAGTCGGACATGACTGAGTGACTTTCACGAAACTATCAGATCAGATCAGATCAGATCAGTCGCTCAGTCGTGTCCGACTCTCCGCGACCCCATGAATCACAGCACGCCAGGCCTCCCTGTCCATCACCAACTCCCGGAGTTCACTCAAACTCATGTCCACAGAGTCGGTGATGCCATCCAGCCATCTCATTCTCCGTCGTCCCCTTCTCCTCCCGCCCCCAACCTTTCCCAGCATCAGAGTCTTTTCCAGTGAGTCAACTCGTCGCATGAGGTGGCCAAAGTATTGCAGTTTCACTTTAGCATCAGTCCCTCCAATGAACATCCAGGATTGATCTCCTCTAGAATGGACTGGTTGGATCTCCTTGCAGTATAAGGGACTCTGAAGAGTCTTCTCCAATACCACAGTTCAAAAGCATCGATTCTTCGGCGATCAGCCTTCTTCACAGTCCAACTCTCACATCCATACATGACCACGGGAAAAACCACTGCCTTGACTAGACGGACCTTGGTTGGCAAAGTAATGTCTCTGCTTTTTAATATACTATCAAGGTTGGTCATAACTTTCCTTCCAAGGAGCAAGCGTCTTTTAATTTCATGGCTGCAATCAGCATCTGCAGTGATTTTGGAGCCCAATCTATGATGACTGTAGTAAAATTCTAAAGAAAATGTTAGCAAACAGTCTAGTGATATACAGTAAATGGTATACTGTATTTCTCACAGAGTATTTTGGTGCCTCCCTTGCAGTGCCCTTCTCTGTGGGGAGATTATACTTCCCTGCCAGCCCTCGGTTCACCATGTCTTCTTTTCCTCTCTTCCCTTAAAATCAGTAATATTCCAGATGGCAGCTATTCCCAGGACCTGAGTGCTAGAATAAAGATGACCCAAAATGAGATAGGTAGCCTGAGCGAGAAATAAACCCTCTAAGTCGTTACAACTGGGGATATTTTCACTCCAGCTTAACTGGACTTTTAACAGTGACTGAGAGGTCTATTTCAGAAATGGAAGGGTGGTTTCATATTAGGAGAACCACTAGTATAGTTCATCACATTAATAAAAAGCTAAGGAGGAAAGTATTCATATTAAAAACAAGAGAATTAATGGATGATTCCTTTCTTAAGGGGTGTGTGTGCGCATACATTATATTCTCAGAGCCAACATCTTAATTGGGAAACCAGTAGAGGTTTTTACAAAATAAGAATGCATTGACTGTTATTGAACACTGTGTTGTATCCAGTACAATTAGATATTTTTAAAAGGCCTAAAACATGAGAAAGAGTAACGCAGTTACTGTTTACATAGATGATTTTATATATCTGCAAAACCCAAGGCCATCCATGGATCAGTACTGTGTATTTTGTAAATTATAAAACCAATATTCTTCACATAAATAATAGAAGAAATAACGGAGAGCAGACAATATTTAGAATAGCAAAAACTACTTAGGAAAAAACTTAGCAAGAAATCTGCAAAACTTAGATGTGCTAAAAGACACTCCCTGAGGTCCAAAGGTAGAACTGAACAAAAGAAAAGACATATGGTGTTCTTGGATGGCAAGACTCCTCACCATAAAGATGTCAGTTCTCCCTGACATCTTAATTAGCTTGTCTAACTTTTAAAAGTTAGACAAGCTAATTAATTATAAATTGATTTTGCAGTAGAAATAAGCAAAGATAGCCAGGAAATCCCTGCAAAGGAAGAGCAAGGAGGGAAGGTAGTCTCATATCCATTCAAACCTATCTGTAAATAAAATGATGGTGTGCTGGCACATGAAGAGACAAGGCAATGGAAACCTGGTTATGATAAAGCAGCTCTAAGGCAGAGTGTGAAGAAAGCTGAGCGCCAAAGAACTGATGCTTTTGAACTGTGGTGCTAGAGAAGACTCTTGAGAGTCCCCTGGACTGCAAGGAGATCCAACCAGTCCATTCTAAAGGAGATCAATCCTGGGTGTTCATTGGAAGGACTGATGCTAAAGCTGAAACTGCAATACTTTGGCCACCTCATGTGAAGAGTTGACTCACTGGAAAAGACTCTGATGCTGGGAAGGATTGGGGGCGGGAGAAGGGGACGACAGAGAATGAGATGGCTGGATGGCATCACCGACTCGATGGACATGAGTTTGAACTCCAGGAGTTGGTGATGGACAGGGAGGCCTGGTGTGCTGTGATTCATGGGGTCGCAAAGAGTTGGACACAACTGAGCAACTGAACTGAAGGCAGAGACAGGGAAGATGTTTGAAAAATGATGTTGGAACAACCTGATAGCCATACACAGAAAAGATGAAATGGAATCCATTGCTCAGCATACAAATTCTAATTGGAACAAAGATCTAAATATAAAAATGAAACCATCTAGGCACTAACAAAAAAATATGGGTTTAAGTGGAGAAACTTATCTAACCATGATTCATTGTAAAATAAGGGAAATTGACTATATAAAAACAAATTGCTGAATGTCTAAAAACACCAAAAGCAAAGCAAAAAGCAAATGATAAATGGAAAAATATTTACACTTTAAATTACAAAAGTTTAATATCCTTAATTTCTAGAGTGAAAGTTGAGAAAACAGTAATCCACGAGAAAAACAGGCAAAAGATACTACAAATTTGCAGAAAAGAAATTCAAGTGACTCAAACATTTAAAAAAATGGTCAGCCTCACTATTAAAAAGACTACAAATTCAAATTATAGGAAGATACCATTTTTCTTCTAGCAAATGGGCAATAATTCTCAAATCTGAGAAACTGTTTTCTCAAAAGACTGTGGGTAAACAGGCGTATTTAAATTGCTGGTTTGAAGACAAAAATGCACCACCACCTGTAGAAGGGAATTTGACGATATCGACAATAATGTCATGTACACTTACCATTCTGTGCAGCAATCCCACTGCACTAAGATTCTATCCCAAAGATACGCTGGCAAAAAAATACAGAATGCCATCTATGTACAGATTATTTAATGCAATATTGCTTGTAATAGCAAAAAACTGAATGTAACCCAATTATCCATCAATAGAGAATGGGTTAAATCATTTTGGGATTTCCTTATAACTGAGGAGTCTGTACTCGTGAAAAGGAATTTCACATGTGCATGTGTATATTAGCTTCTACTTTCAAAAAGAAACAATGGAAGGATAACTGAAGTCAGTACCAGCAGTTACCTTTGGGGAAGTAAACAGCAAGGGGATGTAAGTAGAAAACAGAAGGAAGCTGTAATTTCCACAAAGTACCTTGTCTTATAGTTGAGACTTTGAAACCATGATGTTTTGTTTTTACGTAATTAAAAAATAAAACTGTAAAGAAAAAAATCTTTAATACTTTTGAAATATTTCTTCTCTATATGACTCATTTGTTAAAATCTTTAGTGACTTTCTGCCTCTACATCCTTAGTGGGATATATCCTCTTGGCAAGAAAGGAATCCCAAGAAATTTTAAACTACAGTGGTCTAGTGTTACTGTGTGTGTGTGCGTGTACACACTCACACTCATTCACCGGAGACTTCCTCCTTCCACAAATCTGGCTTTTATAATCTGAGGTGTATTTACTAATTTTCTCAGACCTAAAATACACAGAACTACTGTCAACTCTAAGCAAAACCCCCCAGGAGGGACAAGGTAGAGACCTTTTCTCTGTTCTTCCCATTATACAGCTAAAACCTGGGATATTTATCAAAGCAACAGAAACAACCCGAAAAATGAAAAGGCAGCAGACTGGCTAAGGACTTTGGACCCAAATAGTAACACAGCAATGAGTTTCTGTGTTATCTTTTACCTCATTTTTCCCAGACTAGGTGCTCGTAAAACCAGCAGCCTCAAAACACTGATGGCAGAGATAACTGAAGCCAAGAAAAGCTGACTTTCTCAAGTCAAAGAACTTCCACACTGTAATTGCCAGACACCATGGATAAAGACAGGGCCCCGGCCTTCCCCTGTGAGCTGAGGCCAGGTGGACAGCCTAGACTTTCTTCCTTACTCAGCTCTCATGAGGCTGCCTCTGGTCCTCTGCAGGGGTGGTGGCAGAGAAGGCTCAGTGGGGAGCTAGGACTCCATCCCTGCCCAGTGCTATCCTCTCCCCACCCCTGTGGCATCAGTGGAGGCCACACAGGGAGCCAGCCCACACTTCTATACCTACCCACCATTCTCATGGTGTCAGTGAGGCCCACATTCTTCAGACAGAAAAGAGGTACCCTTAACCCCTGCCAGGGTGTCAGAGGAGGCCAAGTGGTGAACCTGGACCTTCACCCTACAACTGGCAGCAGTGAGGAGGCAGCGTACATACCCCCACTTTGCCCACCAGCATGGTGTCAGACAAGATGTGCCAAAACAGAAGATTTAAACAAGATCCAGAGTCTTTTAACATAAAACCAAGTGTCCAGTATACAAGAGAAAATTGTATTTTTGTGTACCAAGAACCAGGAAAATCTCAACTTAAAAAGAAGGAAAGGATCAGGAACTTAGAAATTACCCAATCTGAACCAAGAGAAAACAGTCCATGTGAGTCTATGATTAAAAAATCCGGCATTCATGCCACTGGAATCCCAGGAGAGAAGAGGGGTGGGGCTGAAAAAGCATTTGAAAGAATTAACAGCTGACAAGTGTCCAAACGCGGCAAAAGACATAAACCTATACATTTAAGAACCTGGGTGAAACCCAAACAACGGAAACCTAAAGAAGTCTATGATGAGACAAACTTCTGGAAAATAAAGGCAAAGAGAAAAGCTTGAGAGCAGCAAGACAGAAATACCACCTTACCTACCCTGGAAAGATAATCCAGGTGAAAGATGTCTCCTCAGAAACTGCAGAGGACAGAAAAACGGCACAGAATTCTTCAAATGCTAAAAGAACTGTCAACTCTGAATTCTGTATCTGATATACTTCAGGAATGAAGGAAAAATAGATGATGGAAAGCAAACACAACCTGCTGACTAGACCTACCTACCTTAAAAGAGTGACTAAGGGAAGTTCTTGAAAGGAAATGCTTTAAAAAAAAGTCTTAGAACATCAGGAAGGAAGAACAATAGAGCAAAAATGCAGAAGAACTGATGCTTTTGAACTGTGGTGTTGGAGAAGACTCTTGAGAGTCCCCTGGACTGCAAGGAGATCCAACCAGTCCATCCTAAAGGAAACCAGTCCTGGGTGTTCATTGGAAGGACTGATGTTGAAGCTGAAACTCCAATACTTTGGCCACCTGATGCGAAGAACTGACTCATTTGAAAAGACCCTGATGTTGGGAAAGATTGAGGGCAGGAGAAGGGGATGACAGAGGATGAGATGGTTGGATGGCGTCACCGACTTGATGGACATAGGTTTGGGTGGACTCTGGGAGTTGGTGATGGACAGGGAGGCCCAGTGTGCTGCGGTTCATGGGGTCGCAAAGAGTTGGACACGACTGAGCAACTGAACTGAACGGGTAAATATGATGAACTGTCCTTGAGTTTTCTCAATTGTTTGACAGTGAAAACAAAACATATAACATTGATATAATACTCTACCCAAACTGGTAAAATCTTGATACCAACCCATTTTTGTTGAAATTGAACAGTTATGTATATAAATTATGGTTACAGGAAACTACATGTGATAAAAGAGTTTTGTTACTGAACTACAGCTACATAAGATGTGTCTGTACTGTCTTGCCAACTCCCTGTAAGTCTGTAATTATTTCAAAACACAAAGTTTTTAAAGATGTAGGACGAGGACATAGAATATGTTGCTTTGAAGGGAGCACGGATGACGGATAATCCTTTCCTTCTGAGTGATTTCCACTCTCTGAGGATTAAACATGTCTCTTCCTAAGTATCTTGATTTTTTTTCTTCTATGTATATTTCTCTCACAATTTATTAGAAAGCTGGTCACTTTATAATATAATATCATGTTAGAAAACTAACTTGATACTAATTCTCATGAAAACCCATCACAGTATATCAACACTAAGAACATTTTTATGTAAAAAGTCATACTACTGCTGGTAACATATTTAGTAAAAATAGTTTTAGTAGATAAAAACTCACTTATTTTAATAACAACTGTAAGAAGGAATGCACAGTACTAAGATTCTTCTGTCATGTAAAATAAACTGCTCCCCAAAGGACTGTGTCAGTACTGGTTTGAAATAGGAAAATCTCCTGTTTAAAATATGTTTAGATGACAATAGCCCCGGGGCTGACAGACTTATTTGGAAAGGGGCCAGATAGTATCTATTTTAGGTTGATTAGGCCTTAGGATGTCTGTTGCAGCTACTCAATCCTGCGAGTTTTCCTGTGAAAGCAGCTGCAGACAAATGTCAATGAATGGGCTGTGTTCCAAGAAAGCTTCATTTATCAAACACGCCACAGGGCATAAGGCGCCAACCTCTGTACCAGCCTAATCTCAGGATACTTATCCTCCAGTTATTAAAAAAAGATCCATCCACAATATAGCTACACTGAAATAATTTTTAGATATCATTATTTTGTGAACATTATCTAAGATGTAGCCAGAGGTAGACTCCACTGCAGTAAAAACCCAATGATTCTATCCTTGTTCCGTCAGCAGCTGTAAGATCTCGGGCAAATCACACATTCTGAGATTCTATCACTTCATCTCTAGTTTGAGAGAATGAGAGGAGGGAGTGTTATTCCTCCCTAATTTTGGTACTATGAATGTCGGCAGAATTCCTTCCAGTCTTACCAATAAAACTTTAGACTGAGACTTTAAATGAAGAGTTTCAGAAGAAAGGTACACTCATTTTTACTTGAATAATTTATAACGTAGGTCTGATTAAGCACAATTAGCTAAAACTTACCACTGGAGAATTAGGAGTATCAAAAACCCAAACTGAAAAATTTAATAAGTATGTCCAAAACAATATCTTCAAATTACAGCATACACAGGAATAAAGTTAGCAAAGGGTTTACAAGGTCTCTACACTAAAAAATATTAAACAGTGTTGAGAAAAATTAAAGTGAAATAAGTAGGAATACATACTATTTTTTTTTTCTAGGTCCTTTGCATTTTGAATAATCTTAGAAGGAATTGGAAGTCCTGTTGTACGTGACATCAGGACTTATATAAAGTTCTGAAAGATAAGCAAATAGATTAATGAAACAGAAGAGTGCATAAGTAGATCCACAGACATATGGTCAGATGGTTTTAGACAGTGACACCAAAACAATTCAATGAGTAAAGGAATATTGTGTGACAAATGGTGCTGGAACAAACTAAATATTCATATGGAAAACAAAGATATTTGACCTCTGTGTGTGTGTTAGTTGCTCAATTGTGTCTGAGTCTTTGTGACCCCATGGACTGTAGCCCGCCAGGCTCCTCTGTCCATGGAATTCTCCAGGCAAGAATACTGGAGTGGGTTGCCATTTCTGACCGCTACCTAATAACAAAGAGGAAAATTTTTAATTCGAAGTACATCATGGACCTGAACACAAAAGTTAAAACTGTAAAGCTTAAAAAAATATTCCTGACTTTGGGGTTGGTAAAGGGTTCTTAAAGAGGACACAAAGTATTAACCATAAAACAAAAATTGATGAATTGGACTTCACTAAAGTTAAAAGTGCCTTCTCATCACAAGACACGTAAGAAAACAGACAACTTACAGCAGGAAAAAATGTCTACCATAAATCTTACAAAGGACTTATATTAAGGACTCATATCTTAAAAGATTATCACAAGTCACTATCCAATTAAAAAGGACAAAAAACTGGTTCAAATACGTGAAATATTTGTTCATTAGTCATCACAGAAATGCAAATTAGACCACCTTGAGACACCACTACATACCCATGAGAATGGCTGAAATAAAAGATAGCCAACGCTAAACTGAAGCAACCAGAACATTCATATTTTGTTGGCAGGAATGGAAATGAACAATCACTTTGGAAATGGTCATTTTCTCAAAAAGATGGATACACAGCCATCTATCCTGTGGCCTAGAAATTCTATTTAATCTAAAAAGAATGAAAACGTGTCCACAAAAAATTCCTAGGCAAGAATATCTATAGCAGTTTTATTCATATTAGACAAAACCTGAAACAGACCTGGGGTCCACAAACAGAAATACGGTTTTACATAAACTGTGGTGTGTGCAAACAGCAGCACATGGTGACAAGAAACACACTGCTGATACACTACCTATGTGGATGAGTCTCAATCTCCACACTGAGTCAAAGCCACACCAGGGGGGACATGCCATATAATTTCCCTCTATACAAATATATTCATTTGCCAAGCTTGAGAGAGGCTGCCATGGATTTAGAGCTGTACATTTTCATTACCTGTAAATTATATTCCCCTTCCCACAGTAAAATAGCTAAGGCTCTTGAGATTAACATTTTTAATCCAGCTCTTAATTCTGCAGCAAATTGAAGGTCAAGTGCTAAATGATCTGTAACAGTTTTGGCTTTTTTTTTCAGTCTAATTCAAAAGCCTACAAGTGTGAGCTTAAAATGTATTTAGGATTGGTTTGTTGGTACCTTGGAATTATCCATGTCAGTATCCAGGGAGCTTTGTTGGCTCAGGCCTCCGTGGACAGAGCCACACAGCATTCACCTCTTGTCCAGCATTCTCGTAGTGACCTCTTCTATGCTTTCTTCCAAACTGAGGTCCATAGGAAAAGCTTACGATATACCACAGTTAGCATCTGACCTTTCTCTGTAACTACTGGAGAAAGCCATATTCTACTTTTCAGGTGAAAACAAAATGGAACATTAGGACACAATTTCCCGATTGACTGAAACCACTTGTACATTTTGCACAATTCATAAACAACTCATCAAGCTAAAATATAGTGTTGCATTTTACTACAATTAAAACTGGATTTCTAACCTGCATGGATAACTCAATAGTATAGTTTGCTGCTGCTTAAGTCACTTCAGTCGTGTCCGACTCTGTGTGACCCCATAGATGGAAGCCCACCAGGCTCCCCTGTCCCTGGGATTCTCCAGGCAAGAACACTGGAGTGGGTTGCCATTTCCTTCTCCAATGTGTGAAAGTGAATCCGCTCAGTCGTGTCCGACCCTTAGTGACCCCACGGACTGCAGCCTACCAGGCTCCTCCGTCCATGGGATTTTCTAGGCAAGAGTACTGGAGTGGCTTGCCATTGCCTTCTCCATAGTATAGTTTAGTCCTTTGTAAACTAGTGAAAAGAAAAAGTTAACATGAACAGCTTTAGATAAGTGCAGAGCTAGTTGGTAAAGAAAGTAATGAGAAGGTTTGGTCCAAAATCGTGAAGACTCTGAAAGCTCTACTACAGAAACCAAAAGGTGTCGATGTATCCTTTTACCAGTGTGCTTCTAAAGAAGCTGTACAATTTCTCACTTTGAGACACAAAAACAAATATTTAAGAAAAATATTAGCAAAATGCCCTACAAATTCAAACAGGTGACTTGACACTATTGCTTCCATCACAGGCAGACATGATCTAGGCAGCTGCAGGGGGTTGAGGATGTTCTTGTTGAACTGAATGAAGCTTGACATACATTCAGAGCCGTTCAGGTTTCTGTGACCCAATAAAATAATTGGTACTGGGCTTTAAAAATAATAAAGCATTGTATAAACCTGACCTTTTAAATGCATCAGACCTATCAGAAAGATCAAAGAAACTTACTCTATATGCTAAAGTAAAAATATGAGAATTAAAAAATAAAGCACAAAAGCAGCTAAGGATAGTAGTGTACTACAAGTGGCAAAATGGCCAGCTAAAAGAAAATACATCTTTTCTCTTTTACAAATACAGTAATTAAATGTATTCATTATGAATACAATTTTAAAACTGGAAAGTCTGTAAACTGTGGTCCGCATGATTCTGATTTTAAAACTGAACAAATCCATCAAGTATAAAACTGTGTTGTTCAAATAGTGGGTTTTTTCTTACCTCCCTATTTTTGTTGGAGATATTTATAAAAATTTGACTAAAATTATATTTTACCTCTTTTCAAGACTTACCTGAGACTTAGCATTGTGGCCGTGCATTTTCACTAAAAACTGCCACTGCAGCAGAATTTCCTCTTTCTAGAGCTTGTTTAGAAATGCTCATTTCTAGGAAACTGTACAAATCAATATGCCAATTTAGTGAGAAAACAGTGCAACCCAAGGGTTCGAACTACCTAATCAGTTTCATCTGATGGTACTGGAACAATAGAGGCTGCGATGTTCACATGGCAGGACTGGGAGCCCATGCAGACCATGCATGTCCAAGTCCAGCCTGGTACTCTGCACAGACCTAAAAACAGATGGCTTGGTGCCCCCTTCATCCTGATGCTGACAGCTGAGCAACCAGGCTGGGAAGAGAGCATTGTATGATTCCCTAGCAGACTGTGTAGGGACTGGCCTGAGGAGTTCACAGCAAACAGACCACACGTGTGCACACGGCATACGGGTCACAGACAGGTTGTATTAACCTGATACTAGGACCTAATAAAAGATAGACTCTCAGACTGTTCCATGGAAGAAGGATATTTAGTTGCTTTAAGTTATACATCATCCACTTTTACATTTGCATTTTTAAAAATAGGAATTTACTGTTCACTGTGGGGCCCAGATACAGCTTAAGTATTCAACCCTAAATAAATGCTACGGAGTATATTCTAAGTCTTGTGGGGACAAGGAAGGGTTCCTCCCTAATGACAAAGTCTCGAGAGTCAAATTGCTTATGAACAAAGTAAAGGTTTATAAATATTCTGGCTTTTTGTAAATTTTCCCAATATAGTTTGGGGGCTAATATAACTCGGAAGAAGTAGAGGCTCGATGGTCAGCATGAATATGCTTTGTTATTTCTTCTCCCGACACCTAGGGATTTTATTAACAAAAACAGCATTATAGCATCTTCTCACTGACCAAAGCACCATTGTGTTGATCCAATCATGTAAGAGGTGACTCTCCTAAGAGACCAAAGTGACACACCTGCGCAGGGATGCGGCCTATGAAGGAAGGTGTGATGAAGGAGACGCAGGCTGACACTGGTGGAATATCACAGGATGATTTAACTTGGGCCTTGAAAACCAGAACCATTTCAGAGGTGAAAAATCACACCATTCTTACTAGTGATGTTGAAGAAAAACAAATTTGCCAGGGATTTTCACTGATGGGGTGGACAAGCATTAGAGAAAAAAACAGACAACAGAAGCCAAGTTAAGTCAATATAAAGCAGTAATAAAATATAAGACATTTTTAAACTAGTGGATTTATTCTAGGTCTCAAAAATTTGGAAAATACTTAAAATCTTACTCCCTCTAAAAAAACCCAAAGTGAAAAAAGTATCAATTTTAGTAAAGGTATCAACATATATATATGCAGATATACATATGAATAATGCAAAACAGATTTACACAGGTGTTAATTTTGGCACTTTTACTTGGATTTTTACTGAAAGTGAATACAGATGTCTTTGCATACAAATTCTCATTCTGGAGAAGCAGGATGCAGAAATAAAAGGTTCAAACATCTCCCTTCTTAAAAAGAACATTGAAAAAGGTAATTTCACCCGTTAAGCCTCCTGGTTGGCCACTTGATAAATCTGGCTTGATTTCTCTCACTCCACAAGTTTAACAAAGTTATTTTAAGTTTCTATCACTGATACCTGGTCATCCACTTTCAGTCCATGTACCATTTGGCCGGAAGTCCATAAATAATGTTTCCAATGTAGAAATCTTAAAGTTCTAAGGGGAAATACTGCTCAGTAGATAAAATCTCCTGGAATGTCTTGTAGCAAAGGTTCCTCAAATTTAAATCGTTTAGAAATGGCCTTTTGCTCCATTTTCTCTTTTTCAGATTGTCTGCATTGTCCTAAAGTATATGAAGTAACTACAATTAGCTCTTCTGTTACGATGGATTCCTCGGTTTCTGGCTTCTGAGTATCTGAATTATTTTCAGACACAGAATCTGCTTCCTGGAGAACATGTGCTTCTTCAAAGGCCCCCTTGACCTTGAAAGCAGGCTCCTGGACACCGCTCTGAGTCAGCCATGGGTGTTTCAGACACTCCTCTGCAGTGGCGCGATCTCTGGATAGGGATACACAGTTTACACTTAGACAAGATGGCTGAAACCTTCAATCATAAGTCAGAGCCTAAGGGACTATATTTTGGTACATATGAAGAGCTGGTAAAAATCTTACTGTAGTTCCTGAATTAAGTTTTTAGCATTTGCTTGCCAGAACCATTCCCCACAATGTTGAAAAATAGTATTTTAAGCAAGTTATCTCTGAAAAGCCCCCTTGAAAGACCAAGAAGGGATGGAAAATATCTGTTACATTGAGGTGCAATTCATTTTCTGAAAACATTTTCATTTCTGCCACTTTTTCTTTCAACAGATGTAAAACGCCAAAGATTTTAATTGAGTTTTATGTCTACATTTTCATGTCTTCATTTTGGGGTTTCAGTTGTTAAGAGCAGATGGCTCAAAATGGATAAAGATCAGTATTAACTAATACTTACTCAGGTTTCTTAACTAAAAGTGTCTTGATGAAGTCAACAGCTGACTCAGACACAACATCAAATTCTTCCTCAGAATAACTTAAATTCATCTGTGAGATGTTGAGGAAAGTTTCCTGTTTATCATCGCCCAGGAAAGGCGATATTCCTGTCAGCATGACATATGCTAACACTCCAATGCTCCTAAATCAATGAAAAGGTAAGAAAAATCAGTATCAGATTCATTTCTTAAAACTGATTTGATCAATTTTTCATCAATGATTCTTACCACATATCTGTTGCCATGCTGATAGGATCATAACTAAGAACTTCAGGAGCTAGTATCAGAAACAAAAGAAAATACTTAGTTTTGTGGAAAAATGTCAAATTTGCTGTTAGAGATAAAATTTTAAATACTCAAAACTATATGACATTATCAAGGTTTGGGCTAAAATGAAGTAAGTTCACATTATAAATCAAATTACTATGAATTAGTGTAAAGTCTAACTGCTGCTGCTGCTGCTGCTAAGTCACTTCAGTCGTGTCCGACTCTGTGTGACCCCATAGACGGAAGCCCACCAGGCTTCCCTGTCCCTGGGATTCTCCAGGCAAGAACACTGGAGTGGGTTGCCATTTCCTTCTCCAGTGTGTTAAAGTGAAAAGTGAAAGTGAAGTCGCTCAGTTGTGTTGACCCTTAGTGACCCCACGACCCAGGCTCCTCCATCCATGGGATTTTCTAGGCAAGAGTACTGGAGTGGCTTGCCATTGCCTTCTCCGAAAGTCTAACTAGACATTTGTAATTAACTAGCTTAATTCCTTTTTGTACTTCTAACCTCCAAAGCTAGATCCTAGCAATTTTTTAAAGAAATATTTGAATACATAAATACTATCATATAAAGTGATAACTTTTACTTTTTTGGCCCTGTTCCAACACCCGCTATCTAATCAAGCATCAGCTCTAACAGGTTCCTGCTTTTAAATCTTGCCTTGAGTCTGTAGTACTTCCCCCAGACCCCTTTTGGACCCGCCTCTGACCTACTCTAGAGATTTCCTTGGTGGCTGCCTACAATGTGGGAGTCGCAGGTTCGATCCCTGGGTCCGGAAGATCCCCTGGAGAAGGAAATGGCATTCCACTCCAGTACTCTTGCCTGGAAAATCCCATGGATGGAGGAGCCTGGTGGGCTGCAGTCCATGGGGTCGCTAAGAGTTGGACACGACTGGGCGACTTCACTTTCACTTTCTGATCTATTCTAGGCCGTGGCTGGAGTGAGCTTTTAAAATGCCCGTTAACTCAAAGTCAGTCAACAAGGTTAGAAAACAGCCTGGGCATCTTCAGATGACATGCATCGTGCACAGAAAACAAGGACAACTCCACGGGGTTGAGAAAAGCAGTCTGCTTTGCTACTATCTAGAACTAGACCGCTGCCACCTACACAAGGCAACAGAAGGGCAGTCCCAAGTGTGTGAGGCCACGGGAAATTCAGGAAAATCCTCCTTGGAAACCACGCACTGATACAAGTCAGTCAACCCAAAGATGACTTCTCTTCCACGAGTATACAGATAGGAAGGCCAGGCTATGCAAAGACAGACAGTTAAGTACTGAATCCATTTAAAAACAGATCGAAGACTAAAAACTGGTAATTACAATAAAAAAGGGAATGAAAATGTTTCAGGGAAAACCAAAACACTCAAAGTTGCACATGCATTAGCAGTTGGGGTCAAACCTGCCCCCGAATATGAGGGGAGGAAGTGGGGGAGGGGAGGATATGAGGGGGAGAAGTGGTGAGGGCTGATTTCCTCAACTCCTATCTGAAGACGCCAAGCGGAGAAACAGATTATGAATATTACTTAAAAGTTTCAAAAGAAACTACTAGGAAGTTTCAAATCAAATGCATAAAATCCAAATTACTGGACGGGAAAAAGTAAAACAGCCAAGAGAGCAGCAGATGGTGGGTGGAGGGGAAGAGGGAACATCAGTTACTTTTCTGAGTGTTTATGATGCGCTCAACAGGGACAGAAGAACATCACTGAGCAGATCCAGTGAGGCAGGACTTTCACAGCCTTGTTTCATGGACAGAGAGACTTGTGGCACAAAGAGGCTTGGGGACTGAGGTCACACAGCTCACCTGTGTGGAGCAGAACACACCAGACCAAAGGCGGTTGGGGCAGCGGAGGGTTCAGCTCCCCTTTAAAAGGCAGGCCAGGGGAAGGCAGACAGGAAAGCCCTCACGTTTTTCTGTATTATATCCTGAATTATTTTCAGTTTTTCCCAATTGGGCTTATACTATTTCTTTTATAATAATAAAGTTTTGTTTTTTGGAGGGAAAACAGCTCTCTATAGAAAACTGAGAATTTACCATAGAGCAGAAAACACTGGAAAACAAGCAAAGCCCCAGACTCACTCAGGGCAGTAGTTCCTGCTGGCGCCTTAGTCCACAGCCCAGTAGTCTGCAGTTTAGTCTGTTTCTTCTAGTTTACAAGGCCACCCACTAATCGCAGGCTAACACGTCAGGCTCCGTGCCCCGAAGCAGCACATTAAGCCTCATTCCTAACCCTTACACTGTGGTCATGAGGCGTTATCAGTCAGCATACAGGAAATTAAGTGTTCTAGTCCACCAAAAAAATCCAAAAACCAATATTTGTAGGGTGTTTTTCTGCCTGTGATATCTTTTATTACCTAATAAAGGGTCTGCTGTTTCAAATCGCAGGACTTTAGAAAACAATTTAAAATTTCAAATTATTTTTTGTGCTATCTATATAAAAAAAAAAGCCCTATAGCGTTGTTTTTCCTCAACCCTAACTGTGCGCCCTGGGGCTTTCTGTATGCCCTGGAATCCTTTTTTCCTTTCTACATACCACTCTCCTTTCTCATTCTAATTTTTGCCAAGCCTCCAGGCCTTCTAGGAGGAGATTGCCTGTCCTCTTCACACCTCTGCCTGCAGGCAAACCTTTCCCCCCAGACAGCGCCACAGTCCTCTCTCATCTTCAGCTCTCACCTGCGGCCACAAAAGTCATCCTCCTCCTAGCAGGGCTGCCATCATCCCAGGCAGCTTCCACACTGACCTGCGGGACCCGACCCCTGGTCTAAAGAAGCTGAACTTCCAGAGCTATATCCAAGGTCTTGTCATCACAAAGAGCCGTTTCTACTCAGATTTTAAATAAAACTGTAATCCCCGGTCACAACCTTTAAATTATTTCACTGCGTTGCTCTTCTATAGAAATCTCTTTTTTTAACCTCATTCAAACCACTAATCCTTCTGTGCTCCACCTTCTTGTCTATCAAAAAAAAGCCATAGTTTACTTTATCTACCAACTTAGAAGCCACAGTTCATGACCTGAACAGCTCTCTCCTTTTTCTTTCTGCCAGGAGCTTTCAGTTCTGTATCAACCTAGCAGAATATGCGGTATTTCCCACACATGTGCAATCACAGGCCTTGCAATGACTTTAATGATGTTTGTTACCAACTTGAAGTTCTTAACAGGTCCTTTACTTGTTCAATATTCTTCCACACTCAGATAACCTGATATCCTACACGTTGCTAAGTGAAGTGAAAGTTGCTCAGTCGTGTCTGACTCTCTTCAACCCCATGGACTATACATTCCACGGAATTCTTCAGGCCAGAATACTGGGGTGGATTGCTGTTCCCTTCTCCAGGGGATCGTCCCAGCCCAGGGATTGAACCCAGGTCTCCTTCATTGCAGGCAGATTCTTTACCAGCTGAGCCACAAGGGAAGCCGACTCCATTTAGAATGAAGCACCAATTTTGTACCTTACTCTTTAAAGTTTTCCATTTTTTAACTCAAAGGAAGGGCTCTCTGACAGCAGAATTTCAACACAGTGGATGGCTGGCCCCGCCACTAATCATACCACGTGTGAGCTCCCCAGTGAAGGCGACGCCTGTCCCTAAACAGAAGATACACCCAGCCCTGACACATACTCACCCACATATTCAGGAGTGCCCATGATCTCTCGGAGTTCTTCGCTCTTCTTCATTATTCTTGAAAGACCAAAATCCACTATCTTAATGTCACCCAATGGAGATTCACTTGTCAGCAGAATATTCTGAGGCTAAAATGACACCCCCAAATTAATAAATCATGATTGTGTATGAAGACCAAAAAAAAAACAGGCAGCCTGTAAAACATACAAATTTTACCTGTGGAACTGAGAGTGAGAAATTTACCAGTGAACAGTCATTCATTAAACCGCTCTGCTTACTGCACACTTCCTATGTGTAAGGCAGGAGGCTTCGTAGCATCTTATCTCCTCTTCAGTACATAAATATGCATCTATTCCTATCTTAAAAACCAAATCACTTATTAAAAGAAAACCCTCCCCTATGACCCTGAATCTCTTTCTACCCAATCCACTCCCTCCCTCAAAGCTCAGCTGTTGAAAGCAAGGTCACTAGACCTTAACTGCTTCTCAATCCAGTTGAATCAGGATTTGCCCCCTCGGCTCAGTCTGCTTTCACTAAGGTCACATTATCTTTAATAGTCGAAGGGCCACCAAGTTCAGGTGTCCTGCAGGCCCTATTTTGCAGGCACTGACCGCTGGACAATCAGGAACTTGTGGACATCCTTACACTCCCTCTTGGATATATCCCTCCCTCTACAGATCCCTCTCTATAGATCCTTTTCTTGGGATTTCTTTGTCCTCCTTTTAAGTACTGGTGTTGCTCAAGATCTCTTGCTGATTGACCTTTTCCTGACATTCTGTATTCTATTTCTGAGCAATTTTATCTACCAGCAAAGTTTCAGTCCTCTCCAGACTCACAGCACCAATTAAAATCAGATCTTTTCATCTGGCTAAAATGTGCCACACCTTTGGCTTCCGCCTCTGGGCAAAGCCTTCAATGCAGTAAACACCTCGGGTACAGATTCCCGTCTCAATGCCCAAGTCTTCTCATCTCAATGCCCAAGTCAAAGACTGGGAATCATCATATAATTCTGTCTCCATTTTCTACCACTGTCAGATCAAATGAAGTCACCAGTCATGCTCGTTCTAGTTCCTAGACCTCAGCATCTCCTCCGCTTAAAGTTTGGGATTTCATTAATTCCTCCTTGGACACGATCCTGCGTCTCTAGTTTTCCCTACCTTCAGCCCATCCTTCTCATACAATAATCTTCCCATAATGGAAGTCTGATCACGACATTCTCCCTGTGCTGTCCAGCTGCCATTCTTCAGCAACACACAGCACTCCAGTGGAGTGGGGGCAGGGTAGATGCACGTGGTGATGGTAAGCACTACCCACATCCGCAGGGTCAGTGAGCTTCAGAGTCCCGGAGCCACTGTCATTCATTTGAACAAGACACTTAAAAGTCAAGGAGATATATTATGGAGTAGAACGTAAGATTCATTAGAAATTTTTAAAATAAAGTATGAGATGTGAAAGAGTTTATATTTGCTTCATAAAGGGTCTGCATTTACTGTCTGTCATTATTAAGAATACTTCCAAAGATAGACTGAGAAGCGTGCCTACTTAGTCATGTCTGACTCTTGGCGAGCCCATGGACTGTACCCACCAGGCTCCTCTGTCCACGGGATTCTCCAGGCAAGAATACTGGAATGAGTTGCCACGCCCCTCTCCAGGGGATTCTGTGGGGAATCTGTTCCCAATCGATGGGGCTGTAGTCCCTAAACAACACACATGGTGCACACCTCCGGCCTTGCCTCTGAGTGGGAAGCCCCCTTCTGCACTGCCTGACAGATTTATCCTTGCCTCTCACTCCAGGCATGGTGGGTGGGTCTCCTCTGCAAAGGCTTATACAAGACAAACTGCTCTAACAGTAATTTCCTATTTTCCTGTCACACCTGGGCTCTCGAGGGTGGTACTGATGGTCACCCGCTTTCCCTTCCACTCACACCCAGCTGCTCCATCCTACTTCCATCTTCTCATCTGTGGCCCAGGTCACCAGAGGTCAACGGCACGTCTGGGGCTCTCTTCTGAGCACCATCTCAGTGGCACCTGACACTGCTGCTCCTTCCCTGTTTATGAACTCCTTTTCTCTTGGCTTCCAGAAAAAGACACTCCTAGCTCTCCTCCTAACTCTTGGCTGCTGCTATCTCCTCTGTCATCGGTCTCCCATTACCCGCCCGCTAATCGCTGGGTCCCCACAGCCTGACCCGGAGGCTCCTTCATCTCGTCACCCCACTCCCACCACACAGCACCCACCGCATCACAGGCGGAACTGTCACCCGCACCTCAGATGTCACCATCCTCATCTCTGGCTCAGATCTCTTCAACCAACTTCTATCTAATCTCTCCCCTCTGATGTCTCAGAGGCGCCTCAAATTCTACAAGCTCCAATCAGACTCACTCCTGTTTTCCTCCCAAGTCAGACTCTCCTACCCCTCTGTGGGCATCTCAGTTGATGCTCTTCGCAGCCGCCAGGACACAACACTGAGAAGCATCTCCGTCTTTCCTCCCTCCCCCTGCTCTGCCATTTGGCTATTCTGTCACCATATCCTACTGACTTTAAATCCTAGATGCATTTCCTAGGCATTTCCAGATTTTGTCTTCTCTCCCACCACAGGTTGCTAACTCCAGCTACCATCACTGTTTGCTTAGTTGCAACAGAAAACTGCCCGAACTGCAGCCAGCAGGGTCTTTTCTCCTGTGTGCCATGCCTACACCCTTTCAGCAGCTGTCTCCAGCTCCTACAATAACCTCCCCACTGCTCACTGGGGTCCAGAAGCCCCCGGCAGGGCGAGCTCCGGCCCGGCTCCCCAGACTCCTCACACACCTGCTTCCCGCGCTCAGGGAAAGTCAGGCTCTGGGACACTGCCAGCCACTCACACCTGCGCTGCTCTCTCTCACAACAGCGTCTCTGTACACCGCCCGTCCTCCACCTAGAACACTCTTCTCTGTTCTGCTTTGCCTCCCGTCAACTTGGTGAGAGGACCTGGCACGGGAGGGAAGCAGTGTCGTGAACGGCTGTGCTACGACACAGGAAACTGAGGTACAGTTGGACCCTCTCTTTAAAACGGGTCGTAGGGCTTCCCTGGTGGGCCAGTGGTTAAGACTCCGTGTTTCCAATGCAGGCGGTGTGGGTTTGATCCCTGGTCAGGGAACTAAGATTCCAGGTGCCCCATGGCCAAAAAATAAAGTCTTAAAAGGCATTTAAAAACAAACAACAAAAAAAAAATTAAGGAAAAGGTGTCTTACTGTTGACCCAACCATCCTGCCTACCCTACTATGAAAGTGCTTCAGGTGTATCACAGTTCGGATTCAGAAGCGGTGAGTGGGCACAGTCTACAGCCTGGGGGGAACCAGAGCCACAGCCCTGGTCACTAAGGCATCACCAGGCTCAGGGCCCCGCCCTCGGCAGACAGGCACTGGTATACACTGAGTGAACGAAAAGAAGCAAGGGAACTCCACAAAAAAGCCCTGAGAGGGTCTCTACTTCGTGTCAGGACAGGTGGTAACGTGATTATGAACAATAAGCCCATAGTGTCCTGAGTTCATAATCAGAAGAGAAACAGACGGGCCTGTCAGGCTCAGCTGACTCTGCTGTGATCGTTAAGTACTGCAGTCCACAAAGCGTTTGGGCACTAAATGAACAAGAGGAAGGGATTCTACCTTGGAGAGTTCCAGAGGCCAGGGAGCAGACCCTGAAGGGGAAAAAGGACTTCACCATTTATTCAGCCGAGTTTCATGGACTGCCTAGTGAGCTGTGACCAGGGGAAATGGCAGAAAACAAGATGTGTCCCCCGTTCCAACAGGGTCAAATAAGCACCAACAGATAGTACAACTCCAGCTAAGTTTTAGCTCTACAGAGAACCCAGAGTGAGTACAGGGTGACAGCTTGCCTAGCGAGTATGTATGTGTATGGCTGCTATTTCTAGGACAGTCAGGAAAGGCTTCCTGGAGGAAGCAGTATTTGAAGGGAGACAAATGTTAAGAAGGAGCCAGTCATGGTGGAGCATCTCGGGGTTGGGGGAGACAAAAGGAAGCACTGCAAGCTGCAGACAAACACAGAGGTGCGAGGCAAGTGTGAGGCTGGAAGGAAAGGGGGCTGGGGCAGGACCTGCAGGGCTCGGTGGGCCATCCAGGGGCACCTGGCAGGAGGCAGAGTGAGGGAGGGACAAGCGCACATCCCGGGGGAATATGACCACAGGGAGCCATCCCACAGCGCGGCGTGCACAAGGGGCTGTCAGGCACAAGTCTGTGGCTGCAAACAGCCTTCTAAAACACGTGCCTTTAGCCTGTTGTTAAAAGCCTCCAGAGGGAGAGAGACTGAGGCAGGTGTGATGAAGCACGGAATGAAGGAAAAGAGAAGAAATCTCACATGTTAGAGGCAAAATACACAGGCCACTGTGACTGATGACGCAGGAACAGAAAGAGGGAGCCCGCGTCACTCGCTGACTGACCCGTCAGGTCCACAGACAGGACTGTCACTTCAGTTTTCTCAGGACCACCCAGGACAGCTGGAAATTCAATCTGGAGAGCGAGCGAGGCCGAGGGGCAAGAGCACAGAGGAAAGATTAAGCGTGACACAAACAGAGGAAGCGTGTCTGCGGCAGAGCAGCAGGGGGCCAGGATGAAGGCTTGCCGACAACTACCTTTAGGGGACACAATGAGAATCCGAGAATCTGGAAGGAGGAGAAGCGGGTCTGAGAGTGAGAACCCAGGTGTAACATCGGCGGAGGGGAGCCACCAAACAGGACACGAGGAAGAACGAGGACCAGGAAGGGACTCGGAGAAAGTAACTTCCGGTAAAGTTGTGGGAGAAAAACTAGCTTACAGTAGGCGGAGAAATGAATGGAGAGGCTAAGAGATCCAGTACTGGTCGCTCTGGCTTAAACATCTCCCGATCCCCTTGAAACCAGTGCTGTCCTGTTACAGAAAGGTCATGTGAGTCACAGAACGCAGCTTAAAATTACCTAGCACCCATATTACAAAAAGTAAAATGAAATGGGTGAAATTAAATATATTCATTTAACTCAATTTATCTAAAAGTTCATACCTTCAAACAGGTAACTATTACACAAAATTATTGAAATATTTTGCTTTTTTTTTTTTCACACCAAGTCTCGGAGCTCTGGTGTGGACTTCATACTTAGAGCCCATTTCAGTTCAGGACCACGCAGCCAGTGGCACTGGGTTGATGTTACAGCCATAAACTCCTTAAGAAGGGGAAGAAGATCCAAATGACATCCCAAGAAATGGTCAGAGAATTCTGAGCGTCTCTTACTCAATGTGCTAATTATTACCACTATGCAATTAATGGAATGAGAGTTTATTCTGAAAACAAATTCATAGAATAACTAAGGCTTTTCTGCCTATAGTGAAAAAACCATACCGTGGCCAGTATTATCTCTAATTTTGTATAAAAACCTGTTTTTTTAAATTACAAAAAGTTTGGCTACAGTAAACACCTGAAACTGAATAAAAAACTAAAACAACAAATTTCTGTCTCTACAGACGTTGCAGAGGTGTGCTCAATGGTTATAAATACCCAAACCAGATAAAGCACTCTCCTGCCCCCAAAGATTGAGAAGCTTAACTGATGAGTGTTAGAATCCATTTCTCTTTCAATGAGGTTTTGGTAACATAAACCTCCTTATAAAGCCACGTTCTCTTTGTTACTTAGCTTCTAGCTAACTTTTCAGGGGAAAACATCCTACACAGCACTGTGATAGTAAGTCCCCGACTTCTCAAAGCAACTGTAATTTTATTACAATAAAGAAATACTGCTGCTGCTGCTGCTAAGTCACGTCAGTCGTGTCCGACTCTGTGTGACCCCATAGACGGAAGCCCACCAGGCTCCCCCATCCCTGGGATTCTCCAGGCAAGAACACTACTTACAATCAAATGTCATTTTTCAGGCAAATTAGATGAGAGGCGTTTGGCTCTGAATATACGTTCATCACTGCGCATGCTTTGCCCTTCCCAGTACACCAAAAACACCAAGAGAAGTACTGCTAATCACTGGATCTGAGGGGTCATTTGTGATTAATAAGACATGCTCATTCTGGGGATGTCTGTAAATGCCATTTATTTCCTTAAATGTTTTTCCCTTACATTTGGTTTACCCTTTATATTCCCTGGGAAATGCTTTCTTTAGTTGTTATTCAAAAGCTTGCTGGTCGAGTGGTAATGCAATAAACTCTGTATTTGTGTGACCAAATTATTACAATGGTACTGTAGTAGTTGAAATCGAGGCTCTGTCACAAGTGTCCATGATCTGCCAAAGTGAGAGACCTTAAACCCTTGAAAGAGATTACTAGAGAAAACACACGTCTCATAATAAAATCACAGCCATTTCATGGAGTTTCACAGTTATGTTTTTGTGTCCTCTCGACCAACTGTGCCCCGGTTTGACCATCAGTACATTTTTAAAGTAGAACTTACTCCTCTAAATAAAAGACTATAGTCTCTATCAGTCTCTGATGGAGAAATAAATCCACTTCCATAAGTGAAAATAAGTGCTAAAAACAAAGATAAGAACCTTAAAATTCACAGCTCAGTCAGTCCTCCTTTTTGTAGAATCCAGTTCATGATCAAGGCTGTGGCTCACAATACTTAATTCTAATTTAAGATGCACGCATCCCGAGTAGAAAGAAAGAAAGGAAGAAGGTCCACTGAGGGGTAATGGGGGTGGAATACACAGGAAACATAGAAACCATCCTCAGACAACGGGAATAGAGACATCTTCCCAAAATCTTATTTCTCAGCTTCAAGGGGGAATCCTTTTCTCTACCTGGGTATGGTCACCTCTGCACATTGTCTGTTTACCATTTACTGAGAGTCATCACTGGATAAGACCACTGTAAAGTTGAGGCTAATCTGCTCAATAAAGCTTAAGGTACCATGGACAAAATTTTGAGCAACATTTTATCAGGCAATGAAAGTTTAAGTTAAATTGACTTTTTATGCACTAAAACCCAGGTCAAATTACAGAAATAGGTTAATAATCCTCCCTAAATAAATTGGAGGAACTGTTTAGAAATGTTACATGATACCAATCTTTCAAGTAAAACGCTGATGCCTAAACTTTCAGTGATCAATTTAAATCTCATATAGAAAAGTTCCAGCTTCTAATGCTGAGGCTACTCCTCTCCTTCCCATCATATACATAGCAGTGGGGGCAGGTTTAATGACTGAACACCTAGTACAGAACAGTGAAAGATCTGACCAATATAAGACCACTGGAACACAAACAGCCTTGGTTATTTTTTGACTTTTATTTTTTGGAAACGTGGGATCTTAGTGCCCCAACCAAGGATTGAGCCTCGAGCCTGTGTCCCCTGTATTGGAAGTGCAGAGCCTAAACCACTGGACCACCAGGGAAGCTCCAGCCTTGGGTTTTAAGACTGGATATTTGTGCCCGTTTTGGTCAGTCCTCCTCCTGGCTGATGTAAAAGCAGGTCACTACGCCCAGGACCAGCTCACATTACTGAGATGATTTTGAGACTTGAGCTTTGTCCTGACTCTGAACATTTTGGTAATCTTTGAAATACCTCAAACACTTCCATTATATTTGTCATGCTGATCTGTGATCAACAACCTTGGCACTGGGAAAGATAGTGAAACTTTCTTTATTGAGATGTTCACTTTACTGTGGTGTCTGGAAGCAAACCTGCAACTTCTCCGAGGCCTGCCTGCATCTGGCTGAGGGTCTTCAGTAAATCAGTCTTTGGGCAAACTGACTGCCCGGGTTCTTACTTACTGAAGAGTGTATTTCCCATTCTTGCAATTATC